>NC_082383.1:2759887-2769887 GCF_031168955.1 Gadus macrocephalus
CCGTCTGCAGCGTGTTTCTGTCTGTCTGGCGGCTCAGCCGCCGGGGCTGATGGGAAAATGAGTTCCCTCTTGGGGGTTGGGGGGGGGGGTTTGCTTTCAACGTGCCTGCAATCTTTATTCGTCCATCGGGTGTCGGTTCTGTCGGTGCGATGACAGCGCCTTCAGATCAGGTGTGGGTCTAATCTGTCGGCGCCGTGGACCCGCTGAGATCCCATCTCGGTGGCGTTCAGGCGGTTGCATAAACGATCAGTCATCCGGACGGAGCGGTCTGATGTAATGCAATATCTCAGCCCTAACTCCCCCTCCTGCCAACAAGCCCGTCTCCAGGGTCAGTAGCTTAAGTGTGTGTGTGTGTGTGTGTGTGTGTGTGTGTGTTTGTGTGTGTTTGAGAGAGAGTGAGTGTCTGTTTTTGTGTCCGAGTGTCTGAAAGTGACTGTGTGTTTGTGTGTCAGAGAGTGTGTGTGTGTGTGTGTGTGTCTTAAAGTGAGTGAGAGAGTGTGTGTGTGTGTGTCTGTCTTTGTGTGTCTGAGAATGAGTAAGTGTGTGTGCGTGCGTCAAAGAGATTGTGTGTCTGAGTGTGTGTGTGTGTGTGTGTGTCTGTGAGAGAGTGTGCGTTTGTGCGTTGCTCCGACTCCGCTCGGATGTGCACACCGAACAACAGGGCTTATCTCGGCGTGCCGGGCGCCGTGGCAGTGGGCAGGAGAGAGGGCGTTGTTGGGTTGCTCAGCGATGATGAATTCGCTGCGTTGGGGCTGCGAGGGCCCGGGAGTTGCAGCGCTGCATTAATAATAGAAGCACAGCTGGCTGTACAGTATTTATAGTAGCCGTGGAGGAAGGCAACGGGAGCATGAATGGGAAGGCGAGGGCTGAGCTTTATTCTCTCTCTGCGCGGGCCGGACCTCCGATGGTCACCGTGTAGGGGGGGCGCCCACACCGGGTGTAGGGGGAGGGGGGGGGGCTTAGATAATCATGACCTCACTCACTCACTCACTCACTCACTCACTCACTCACTCACTCACTCACTCACTCACTCACTCACTCACTCCATAGAAACACACACACACACACACACTCCATAGAAAGACACACACATACACTCCATAGAAACACACACACACCCCATAGAATCACACACACCATAGAAACACACACACACACACACACACACACACACACACACACACACACACACACACACACACACACACACACACACACATAAGCTTGATCCATCGAATCTCACTCACACACACACACACTCCATAGAATCTCAAACACACAAACACACACACACTTCAAAGAATCTCACTCAAACACACACATTTGGACAACAAAGTAATTCCGTTGTGTACCCAGTACTTAATTAACATCCGTCTCGGTGAGAAGCGATCTGAACGAGACAGCGGGGCTATCGGAACCGTTTGAGGTGAAGCCTCGTATCGATCAACCCGTTTCGCGCTTATTAAGACCGTTGACACGCACAGCAGCTTCCCTCTGCGGTCGCAGTTCATGAAGTCAAACATAATCTCCGGTTCTCCGTCATCCTGCACCACCCCCCCCCATCTACCGTCTCCCCACCACGACCACCTCACTGTTAACGACCCCCTCGCCGTTTAACCAGCAAGCCTTGTGACCGCCACCCACTGATGACCCGTCGTGAGTGATCGGGGGTTGGATGTGATTGGACGGCGCATTAACAAGGTCACACAGAGCGGTACTCGAGTCAGGCATCGAACTGCGTGATAATAACGTCACACGGAGGTGTGATCGTCGGATTGCCTTCGAGATCGAGTTAGCTCGGTGGGACCCCGTCGCCGGGGTCCGGAGATGGATCAGGGCGGGACAAATGTGTTTAATGCGCCACCGTCTGATTGGCTAACAATGTGTGTCCCAAAGTGTCGGGAGGAGATGGACTTCCTATCGGGGAGTCCATAAAGCGGAAGCCGGCGATCGCTGTGAGAAAGGCGCTGATTCAGCGACTGCCGAACCTTGGGGACTCTCTAACCCACGTCTCTCTGTCCGACAATGCCCTCTCAGGCCCTCCTCTACACAGCTCCTAATGGGCTCTGTAACCCCACTCCTTCTCACCCTGATTGAATTCATTTTAATCTTGTTTTCATCCTTATTGCGGAACCGTGCCCCAATTCTCACTCAATTCCCTGGAAGCACGCCTCTCCCATTCCATGTCCGTCGAAAATGGGTGAGGTCAAGATAACGGGGCTTCAACTGACACGCGCGTCGCATAGATACACACAGAGATACCGACGTCTTTACAGCACCTGACTCGACAGCCGTACTCCCCACGTGGAGGCACTCCAAACACAAACGCTCTACCCCTGCCGTGCAGCGCTGTGCAGCGGGCGTCGGATCCGGCCCGCTCGGAGAGAGGGTTCAGCAGGGTTCCTCTGATCCTGCTCTGGGGTGCCGTGGGGTTGTGTGTAGTCCTGGAGCGAGGGGGGGGGAGTCAGGCGCAGACCGGTTTACAGCCCCTAGATCTGGTCTCTCTGCTCATTGTCGCCTCTGATGCATCAGGACTGACTGAGCCACTCGCACTCACTCACTCACTCACACACATGCACATACACATACACATACTCACATACACACTCACACTCACACTCTCAGTCCTGAGCATCACAAACGCATACATGGAGAGAGAGACGTCACTCGCAGACTCTGAGCTGTTCTACAGCCGCTGCATCGGGTCTCTGCTCGTTGTTGACTTCAACACCACGTCGGGATTGACTCTGTTCTCGTGTGTCCGTGTGGCAGGCGCCAGCTGTGGGTCGCGTCCCAGCGGGGTTGGATCACCACTTCTAGCGCTACGGCGAAACACTGCTGACGTCCAGTGTCTTCATGACCTGACTTCAAACTACCCTATACCCCCTGTGGAGAAGCTTCCGACCCTATACACACAGAGAAACAACAACTAGAATTATGTGCAAAGGTCAAATCTTGTCGTACCGATAAACCGTACCACCACGGCTTAGCTCAGGTAAACGGAAGTTTGCTAGTTTGATCCCCGGCGCCTCTTAGCTCTGAGTGTTGAGGTGTCCCTGAGCAAGGCACCTAATCTTAAATGCTGTCGCCTTGCATGATTGACTCCGCCGTCAGGTTGTGAATGTGTGTATGAATGGTTGTAACTTGCTTTGGATAAAAGCATCCGCTAAAGGTCAATGAACCATAGCAGGAACGTGACATTACATAGAATATATTCTACTTTTGTATTAATTATTTACGGTTGCAGAAAAAGCGCGATATAAATGCAGTCCATTTACCATTTACCATTTCATGTCGGTCCTGGGAAACTGAAATGGAGGGAAAAAGGCGGTTGGTCGCGGGCTGCTACCGCTAACGACCCGCTACGCTACAATCCGATGCTACGGCCCCCGGCAATGGAGCAGCAGCCTCCACCTTTTAATATTTCACAGGCCTTCGTATGTTCCCCCCGTCCTCCACCCCTACAGCGACTCCAAGCGCGCCTCATTTATTCATCAACCCCCTTCCATGCCAAATAACTGGAACAGATCCGGCCCTGGCGACAGAAGTAGCAGCCTAGCTTAGCCACTAGCATGTCGGCTCCCCAGAACCCGGGCAACTCCGGGATTTTTTTTGTGTTTGGGTTGCTCTCCGATATGTGTCGGTCATCTAGGGTGACCCAGCTCTCGGTACACATTCCTCGCAGATGACACGCTTTTCTGTTTACCTCAAAGTACTTTTGATATTGCGGCCCGGAAGAGCGGGAAATGAGGCCAAACAAAAACTGGATCAGCAATACCGACACGCACTACTACAAGAACCGAGGCTGATTGATGGTGTATCGAATACGACAGCTGCTTATTACTAAATACTGTTATCGAATTTATGCCTCTACTGAAGTAAAGGTTTTACACCAGCCCAGCCCCGTCACACAGGAAGAAACGTGTGTGTGTCGTGTGTTGGCCTCTCGTCGTGTGCGTGTTAGCCTCTAGCCACGCGTGTGTTAGCCTCTCGTCAACTTTTACCACGGCCACCTGCTTCCTTTAGCCCTTGTTTCATCACTTGACTCCCACTCCTGTGCTCCATGTAAACATCTGAAGTATACCACGGCAGTAAGGACCCCCCAGGGCTCTGGGTTTCCATGTCTTCAACAGCGCGGCTCCATAAACCCCCCCCCCTTCCCCCCATTCTCTCATCGTTCTACGCGGTCCCTTTGATGCCCTTCAGAATCAGTTAAGCACTCTGCTTGCATTTATTCTTCTCCTCGTTCTTCAGTGTCGTCCCCTTCCTCCATTGCTCCGTCTTCGAGGATCGGATCCACACGTCGCTCACTGCGTGAAGGGCTTCTCTCTGCACATCTTCTCTGCTATGCGTTGTTGCGTCAAACCAAGATGGGGGCTCGGCTCAGAGTGTAACCTGGATCAGTCGGTCGTCTCTCTGTCTCCGGTTTCTCTGTGTTTTGTGCGAGCAGATTTGTTGCCGAGGGCCTCGGAGAATAGCAAAGAGCCCAGAATGCTTTGCTGTTTTGTCGCCTGTAGACATCTGGTTCTGAGTGAATAGCTTCTTGAGGAGTAAGTGACTCACGGTGTGGTTATGAAGTCGTACTTCATGTACTGCAGGTACTTCATGAGTCGAGAGATGAACGGGGGGTTCATGCATGTGTGCACTTTGCATATTTTCAGGTAAGAGCGGAGTGCACTCAGCGGCTTGCAGTGCATTATGAGGCCAGCATGATTCGGTTCTTGGTTTTTCTTCCTGAGTTCTTTCTCCCTAAACGTTGGGTTGGGTTGTGTTTTGTGAGCGAACCGTCATTTATTTGCAGCACCATGGCAACTGGTGATGTGAGGAAGGGATGCCACCACTAATGACAGCCATAGACGGGGAGAGAGAAAGGCAATCAATTATCGGGATAGGAAAAGGAAAGGCATTATCTCAGGAAAATAATGAAACGCAATGAAGGGATAATGACATTATATAATGAGATGATGATAACGCAGGACAGCTATCTTAGCCAACTGACTCGTTTCAAAGCCTTTCCTGTTCAATAGTACGTTAAAGCATAAAAGAAGAAAAATCCTGGCACAATTAACCGCCCCTTTGGGAATCTCTGGGTCACGGCAATTTTGATTGGTGCTCCCTGTGACGAATCACGTAGCAGGAGCCTGTGCACCCCAAGGACTCCTCGACAGTTACATAAGAGCTCAATTAGCCTACTCACCGCGCATGGCGCAAGGTTACAGTTTACACACATGACCAACCCCGTGGCCAACGGCGCGCTCTGTGTACCGGGAAGGGTGACAAACGCGACTAATGTCGCTCATGTGTCGTCCTGACACACAGGCACACAAACGCACAAACATACAGGCTCACACACACACACGCCACGCGTCATCAACGCTGTGGTCTCTCAGTGTCATGGCGTCTTTCCGGGTCGCTGTCAGACAGGGAAGGGGAGGGAAGTGGGCTGTGCCAGTTTAGTGGCTGGAAAATGGGGCAATCTGTACTTTGGAAGTTTCCCAGTGAAATTTCCTGGGGACAGAGGCACTGAAAATATCTATCTATATACACGCTATGTCCTACATAAAAGGAGTGTGTGCGCACAAGAGAGAGAGAGACAGAGAAAGAGAGAGAGAGAGAGATGGAGACGATCACAGAGATAGACAGAGAGTGAGTGAGAGTGTGAGCGTGGAAGAGAGAGGGGGAGAGAGAGGGCGAGGCTGAAGGGCAGTGTTTGAGTGAGAGTCATTGGGTGAGGGTAAATGTCACGGCGATCAGTCTTTCCACCATTCTAGAGAGAGTGTAATTAGATCGAGGGGTCAACATGGCACACTGTTCAAACCAGGTCATAAGGGCTGCTGTAGAGCCCCCATGTGACAGTCTGTGACCCCCACATTATACGGGGGACCCCAACATGACAGGGGGTCTCGTGAGCCATGCTCACAATTATAAATGTGTCGTAACATGACATGGAGCGGTGTGTATGGAACGCACACTCTAGTCTGTGTCCGAGTGTGTCCTCCCATCGGACGGACGTACGTCCCGATGTCCTCACCTGGCTGGGAACGGGCGCCTGCGAGCTCTCGCCCTCGGGCTCTGATCGCGTCTCTCATTAGTGGTTCGCGTTCGGATCCGAACACGTCCGGCCGTAATCTGCGAAAACGCAGAAGAAAAAGATGATGACGATGACGATGATAATGATGACGAAGATCATGATGATCAACGACACCGACGAGGATGATGATGATCATGGTGATGATGGTGATGATGATGACGACTACGATGCAGAAGACGTAAAGGAGGAAGGGGAAGGGGAGGGAGGAGCAGGACTTTGAAGTGAGCGTTCAGCACCAGAGGAGTTAATCCGATGACCTGGAACCGGGATGGCAGCGGCTCCCTGGGGAGAAGCTCGGGTGGGGGGGGGCTGTGAGTGTGTGTGGGGGGGGGGGATAAGGGGAGGAGGCACCGCGGGAGGCCGCGCGTGCGTGTGCGTGCGTGTGCGTGCGTGTGCGTGCGTGTGCGTGCGTGTGCGTGTGTGTGCGTGTGTGTGTGTGATAAGGTGAGGAGGAAGTGATTAGCGGTTGGTGGGCGGTTTCTTATCCTCGCATCGCCCTTCTATTGTGCACACACACACACGCGCGCACACACACACACACACACACACACACACACACACACACACACACACACACACACACACACACACACACACACACACACACACACACACACACACACACACACACACACACACACACACACACACACACACACACTCACTCCCTTTATACAATCCTGAACAGTTCCCAGAATGACAGCACACACAATACACTACACATTTTCTCACACGCTTTTCACACGCCATACTATACTCTACGTCTATTCACACAATAGGAACTAACACACACACGCCCTGCATTCATTATGACGGCATTTAACGTATGAGTCATGCCTGTAATCCGGGGAGCAGCAAATTCTGTCTCCCTCTCCCCCTCTCTCTCTCTCTCTCTCTCTCTCTCTCTCTCTCTCCCTGTCTCTCTCTTCTATATCTCTGCACCGACAGACTTCATACCTTTGATTGGCCCGTGCCTTGTGACATCACTTCCTCTCCTTCCTGTAACTCTCTCCAGCTCTCTGCCTTTTGTTCACTCTGGCTTCATTGTGCTCCCATTAATCCTCCTCTGCCCATTCAATCATTGATCTCTGCCTCCGTCTCCCTCCGTCTCCCTCCCTCTCCCTCCCCCTCTCGTACTCCTCTGCATCCCCCCATCCCTCATGTTTCTGGGTCTCTCTCTGTTTGCCTTTGGTTCCCTGGTTTCCACCACTGCAAGCTCATTGGCTCGTCTCTCTCTTCTCCCTCGACCGCACCCCCCTTTACGCTTTCGCTCCCCTCCTTAGCTGATCTCCTGCTTTTACTCTTTCTCACTCACTCTCTCTCCTTCTCACACTCTCTCTCTCTCTCTCTCTCTCTCTCTCTCTCTCTCTCTCTCTCTCTCTCTCTCCTCTCTCTCTCTCTCTCTCTGTCCACCAATACTCCAGTTCCCTCTCCTCTTCCTCATCCTCCTCTCCTCCTCCTCTCTTCTCCATGTTTCCTTCTCCATGATGACTCTGCTGCTGCAGGCTAAAACGGGTTCTTCCTCGCTCGCCGCTCACTGCCTACGCCTTCCTCAGTAGTGTCATCTGGTCAGTCGTTCTTTTGACAGCCAACACGCAAACCCCTCTCTCTCTCTGTCTGTCTCTGACTTTGTCTCATCGCCTGATCTCCCCCTGTCTCCCTCCTTCTCCCTCTGTCTCCCTCCTTCTCCCTCTGTCTCCCTCCTTCTCCCTCTGTCTCCCTCCTTCTCCCTCTGTCTGCCCCTGTCTCCCTCCTTCTCCCCCTGTCTCCCTCTGTCTCCCTCTGTCTCCCTCCTTCTCCCTTTGTCTCCCCCTGTCTCCCCCTGTCTCCCTCCTTCTCCCTCTGTCTCCCTCTGTCTCTTTATCAACTTAGTTTCTCTCTCTCTAGTCCCTTTAATCCCGCCCATCTGTTGTTCTCCTGTATCCCCTCTTTCTCTCAGTGTGTGTGTGTGTGTGTGTGTGTGTGTGTGTGTGTGTGTGTGTGTGTGTGTGTGTCAGTGTGTATCAGTGTGCATAGTGTACATAGACACAGTCATTAACTGTGTCCGTGTCAGTATGTGTGTGTTTGTCAGTACATATGTGGGTTTGTGTGTGTGTGTGTTGGGCTTGGTTCCAGCAGCCGTCCTGGTTCATTAAAGGCGCCACAAGTTAGCTTCCAAGCTAATGGCCTTTCAGGGGGGGGGGGGGGGGCGGGCAGAGGGCTGGGGGGGGGGGGGGGGGGGGGGGGGGGGCAGAGGGGGGGCCGCCAGAGAGTTTGTCAGCACTCATCTGTTCCTGCAATCCGGCAGTGCAACGTGTGTGTGTGTGTGTGTGTGTGTGTGTGGGGGGGGAAGTGGGGGGGAGAAAGATTGTGTGTGTGTTGTGTATGTGACTCGGGGGCGGGGGCGATACCGATGGGGGAGGGGGGCGGGGGGGGGGGGGGGGGGGATGTAGGGTAGGGAGATGGAGAATGAGCAGTAAGGCCTTTATGCTTTTATCCTTATTGGTAAGGAAGAAGGGATGAAGGGGAAGGAGGGAGGGAGGGAGGGAGGGAGAGTGGAGGGAAGAAGGAGGATGGGGGAGGGAGAGAGGGGGGGAGGGAGGGAGGGACAACCCCCCCAACAGCTGACTGAGGCATAAGGAGCAGAGAAATTAGGTCTTCCCGTTCCCATCAGTTGATTGGTTGTTTCTGCAGTCATCTCTTTCTGATTGGTCCGCCCAAGCGATCAGTTTTGGCTGAAATACACCTTATCTCACCAGCATGCTTATCGTTTATCTAATCGCTTTCATCAATTAACCCTCGCGACCGCGTCGGTTAGGTTTAGGGATAATTAGTTCTGCAGATGGGCGCCTCAATGCCCGAGGCCCTAGCTTCATATTCCACTATTACCAGTACTCATTCATCTTTTCCGCTGATGCCTCATGGCACCTCGCTACACGGTGGTTTCTGATTGGTTAGAGCTGCTACACCGGTAGTTCCTATTGGTCAATGATAATAACGAGGCACTCAACATGTATAGTGATTTTCTAGACACACTTTACAGATTGAACACAAAATACAATCATTTAATAATAACGTGTAAGTAAAAAGATAAAATGATAAAATAGGATAAAATAAAATAGGTAACTTAAACACTGAAATAGCTAGATGAAACTAGGAATAGTCTAAAGGAGGAAGGAGAGAGAAGGGAAGGAGGTTGTGGGATGAAAGTGATCTTGAAAAGGTGGGTTTTGAGGGCCTGTTGAAATGGTACAGATGGCCGAGTGCGAATGCGCCCTTAAGACCCGCTGCCAGGAGCTGTCCATCGTGTGGTGGTGCTGAACTCCAGTTCCCGTAGCGGCCACTAGGGACTGCGTTTCCTTTGCTATTAACTCCACTCGGAGGCACGACCTCATCAATAGAGCTGTGTGAGGTATTGATAATCTCCTTTGACATCCTTTCATTGAACACTAGCAGTGTAACCATAACAATGCTGATAATAATAATTACTGATAATGAAGCAAATTTTCTGCCTAATGATGCCGCATCTGTGACAAAACCGAAAGAGCTTTTAAACATCCAATGTGTCAATTACTGCAGATGGCCGGGCGGATTAACCTCGTTAGAGGAAAAATCAAGGTCATGGGGGCCATTTTAATTTTAGAAATGCATGTGGAATTATGATGCATGACTTTGGCAGCACAAAGTACTATTCCTTTATTAAGGTGGGTCGGAGAGGGATCTTCAATAATACCACATTCAGGTTCTTCCCTTTCTTCTTTTTCCAAAGCACAGTTTGTAACCAGAGCTTGAAGATGAAGAGTTGTGTGTTAAATCATCTATCCATACGTGTATCTCACGGTTACTTGGCTGTGGGATGGAATTCGGAACAGCCTTGAGAAACCTTTAGACCACAACAAATGAAATAAAAAAAGAGTATATACACTCCGC
>NC_082383.1:2774044-2804044 GCF_031168955.1 Gadus macrocephalus
GCCTGAGGCGGGGCTACAGCACGGCCGGCCCCCCCTCGGCCGCCGTGCCCCCCCAGCAGCAGCAGCAGCAGCAGGGGGTCCAGAGCCAGGCCCAGCGGGGTGACCGCGGCGCGGCACCGGGCCTGGCGGGGGTGCCTAAGGGGGGGCCGAGGAGGGGCAAGGTGCCCCTGGTGAAGCAGTCCAAGGTGGAGGACCTGCGGGCGGGGCAGGGCACCCTCCTGGGGGCCAAGGCGTCGCTGGAGAAGAGCTCCATCCCCATCCCCACCATCATCGTCAAGGCGCCGTCCACCAGCAGCAGCGGCCGCAGCAGCCAGGGCAGCAGCGTGGAGCGGAGCCGCCGCCCCCCCCGGGGGGGGGGGAGGGGGAGGGCCAGGCGGCGTCCCAGCCCCCGGCACCGCCCTCCACGCCGGCGCCCCCGCCCCCGTCCCTCCCCTCCATCCGGGCGCAGGACGGCCAGGACTTCACCAGCCAGTTCGGCGCCGCCATCGTGGGCGCGGCGCGGCGCGACCGCGAGCGCTTCCACGAGGCGCGGCGCCGCAGCGCCTCCTTCTTCATGTCGGTGGAGGACGAGGCGGGGCTGGACGCCGGCGGCGGGGGGCGGGGCCAGGCGGCGGCCCAGGGGCTGCTCAGCCACCAGGGGGGGGAGGCGGCGGCGGCCACGCGGCTGCGGCCGTCCAAGTCCATCGACGAGGGCATGTTCTCGGCGGAGAGCTTCGTGCACAGCACGCGCAGCATGCCGCCGGCCTTCGGTCTGCCCGAGTACGCCTCGCCCGCCCTGGACTACCAACCCAAGTCGGTGCCCGCCGAGTTCTACGGCGCCGGGGGCCGGCAGCAGCAGGTGAACCCCGCCTCCACCACCACCTTCATCCACCCGCTGACGGGCAAGGTGCTGGACCCCTCGTCGCCGCTGGGGCTGGCGCTGGCGGCCCGCGAGCGCGCCCTGAAGGACGACAGCCGGCTGCGGCGGGGCGCGGCGGACCACCACTTCGCCCGCCAGATGTCCGGCGTCGGCGGGGGTTTCCCCTCGTCGTCGTCGGTGTCCTCGCAGCCCCCGCCCATCTCCACCACCGCCGCCCAGTCCTCCGGCTCCTCCTACCTGGTCACCTCCTCCTCGCTGGCCGCCACCACGCCCACCGTGGGCCGCCCGCCGTCGCCCCGGATCCTGCGCGGCTCCGGCGGCGGCGGGACGTGGGGCGCCGGGGACGACGGCGGCGGCGGCGGCGGCGGAGGAGGAGGAGGTGGGGGGGAGCGGGAGAGGGAGGGGGGCGGCGCCCGCGAGGGGCTCAGGGTGCGCTTCTCCGAGGACAAGACGGTCCACGCCCCCCACTACCAGGCCCCGCCCCCGCAGCTCTACGCGCCCTCCTACAAGGAGCGGGAGAGGGAGCGCTCCCGGGAGAGGGAGCGCGAGCGTTCCCGGGAGCGGGAGAGGGACATGTCCCGGGAGCGGGAGCGGGACAAGGAGCGGGAGGGGTACCTGCGGAGGGCGGAGCGCTCGGCGGCGAGCGTGTCGGCGGCGGAGGCGGCCAGCGCCCAGCAGGCAGCGCAGAGCCAGACGCCGCGGCGGCCGTCCTTCCTGCGCATGGAGAGCGAGGCGGGGCCCTACATGCTGTCCCTCACCCCGCCCTCCCCGCCGCCCGCCAGCACCCTGGGGCAGCCGGGGGGGGGCGGGTCCGGGTCGGGGGGCGCCGGCGGTGCCGGCGGCTCCGGCCTGATGGTCCTGCCCCCGCCGGCGCCGTCCGTCGACGCGGACGACGAGTTTGTGTTCGCCGACCCCCTCCCCCCGCCGCTGGAGTTCGCCAACAGCTTCGACCGGGGGCCGGGCGCCATGACGCGCTACGCCCAGCGGGGGGGCCCCGGCGGCCTGGCGGCGGCGGCGCGGCAGCAGCAGCAGCAGCAGCACGCCGTGTCGGCGCCGGCCCCCCCGCCGCCCCCGCCCCCGCCGCCGCCGCCGCCCCCCTCCCAGAGGGAGCCCCTGGCGGGGGGCTTCCACGCCCACACGCCGCTGCCCTCCCCCCAGGCCGGCGACTCGGCCACCTCCAGCCTGACGTCCTACGACAGCGAGGTGGCCAACCTCACGCAGTCGGGCCACTCCCCCTCCCAGACCTCCCCCAACCAGCCCCCGCCCTCCCCCTCCACCCTGCAGCCCGCCTCGGGGGCCCCGCCCCAGCCCTCCGTCTCCCCGCCGCCGCCCCCCCCGGGGTCCTTCCACCGCCCCTTCTCCGTGTCCCACCCCCACCACCTCTACAACAGCACCCACAGCGGCGGGCCGGGCCGCTCCTCGCCCACCCCCCCGCCGCACACCATCGCCCCCCCGCCGGCGTACCGGGGGCCCCTCACCCCCTCCTCCAGCGCCGCCACGCTGGCGGCCCTGCGGGGGGCCGTCTCCCCCTCCTCCCCCCACCCCACGACCGCTAGCTGTGCCTCCGCCCCCTCCTCCTCCACCGGCTCCTCCGCCTCGCAGCTCCACCAGGACCGGACCCACAATGCACCGGGGGGGGGCGGGGGCGGGGCCCGGCGGCCCGGGGAGCGCCACCCCTCCCCCGTCTCCAAGGTGGGCGGTGGGGGGGGGGGGGAGGCGGCGCAGGAGGCGGTGGTGGACTCGGGCATCGAGGAGCTGGACAGCCGCAGCAGCTCGGACCACCACCTGGACAGCATCCTGGGCATGAGTGGGGTCAGGGGTCACGAGCGGGCCGGACGGACCCCCGCCGAGAATGAGCGAGGAGGAGGAGGAGGAGGAGCAGGAGACCTACTGGACTCCTACATGAGCTACCTGGATGGGCAGACGTTCGAGATGCAGAACGCCACCGCCGCCACCGCCACCTACCCCAAGACCAACCGCTTCCGGGAGGGGGGCCGCATGGGCGACCTGCGGCGGCAGACCAGCACGGCCCCGCCCTCCTTCCACTCGCACCGCCGACGCGAGGAGCAGCAGGAGGAGGAGGAGCTGGAGGAGGCCGACGCCGAGGAGGAGGACGGCCGGGGCCACGACGCGTACGGCCTCAGGGAGATGCAGAACCTGGGCCGGCCCACCTCGCCGTACTTCGACCGGCCGCGCACCCCCGAGATGAAGCCCCTGTGGGGGGACGGGCCGACGGCCGGGGAGGGCATGGGCATGGGCCAGGGCGGGCCGTACCACGACGGCAGGAAGATGTACCAGTCGGCCTCCAGTATGAAGCCCAGCATCCTGAACGAGCTGAGCAGCAAGCTGCAGCAGAGGAGCAAGGAGAGCTACCAAAGACCCCTGAGCCGACACAGGTAGGAAGGAAGGGGGGCCGGAGCCTGTCGTACGGGGTGGGGGTGTGTAGCCTTGCCAAGCCAGACCCTATCAGCCGCGCTCGTTAGGTCTGGAGAGTGGTGTGGTCGGTCTAGCCTACTCTGCAGCCGGTCAGATCACGTCATCCAGGGGACGTGTATCAGAGTGCTTGATTTAAGTCAAAACGTTTCACATTTTTTTCTTACTTTTTTACTTAAATTAAGTCACAAAAAATATTTTTAAGCTTTTACTGTCAACGCCTTTCTACTTAATCCAGGGGACCTGTATCAAAGTGCTGAATTTAGGTCAAAACGTTGAGTGTTTGTTTTTTTTTACTTAAATTAAGTAAAAAGTAATACTTTAAATTTTTACTTAAAACGTCTTTTAACTTAATTTTTACTTAAATTAAGTAAAATCTGTATTTTTGTGTTTTTTTACCCAAAAAATCTTAAATTAAGATAAAATATATATTTTCGAGTTTTTACTTAAGATATCTCTTTAGTTTTAAGAAAAACAAGTTGCCTCAAAGGGCACCAGGAGGTGCCACAAAGGGCACCTCCTGGTGGGGGGTGGGGGAGGGGGGTGGCGTGGGGGAGACTTTAATTAATTGAAGCGAGGGCAAAAGATCAGCCGCAGTGTGCATAAAAGCAAAGCACAGGCGGAACAAACAATTACAAACGTGTGGCACACAAGTGCTGTAAACAAGCACTTAAGCACTTAAGCACAAACTACTGAGGCTGTTTAAACGGCCACCCACGCATTTGCACCCAAGTCGCACGTTGACCTAAACGGATGCTGCCCTGGCTCACGGTTCACCTGGCGATTCGTCAGGTGTCACACACCTCTGTGTGTTGATACGGCAACACAGCGACTCTAAGCACCATGGCGATGCGTGGACGGGCCACACACTTCAAGAACCTCCATCAGTTGAACGGAAAACAAATCACGAATAGACACTTTGCTCTCTTGAGTTGATGAGGCGACTGACAGCTACAAGGACTGTCTTTTAATAACTTAAGTGATCCATTGTGACAAATGATTTTCCGGAAGGTTTTCCGTTGGGTGAATATGTTCCAATGCGCGACGAGCTTATTCCCAGTCCACCACTCTGCCTAGCTAGGCGTTCATTCGTTTAATTTGAAGGGAGTAATATGGCTGTTTGAACATCATGCAGCAAATACAATTACCTTTACCTTTAAGTGCTGGTCTGGGTGGTGGGGGCGGCAGTACTTGGCTCTACCAGAGGTAAACACAAAGAAAGCTGGGGGAACCACTGATCTACATCCATCACGCACTGGAGTTCACTGAGCAGTCGACTGAGCGTTGCTCATAGCCCAGCCCCTGGCGTCTAACTGGTTCTACACTAACATCTCGACGGGGTTCAGTGATCTACGTCGACTGAATGTTACTCAGAGTCCAGCTCCTCGTATGGAGCTGGTTTTAGATGTACACCTCACTGGGGTTCAGTGATTAGTCGAGCTGGTTCTAGACATCTCCATGTTAACCGGAGGTGAGCTCGTGCGATCGAGACTGGCTTGGTGAGGCTACAGTATGGCGCTTGTCGATTTGGGTCTGCCACACTTTCATAAGAGTAAGAACACGCACTGCTGGGCCCTCTGTTCTTTGTGCACCTCTTGAGGAGGTTGTTATGTGCAGGATCTGTGCGGTCTGCATCGGGGGTTGAGAGTCTCTATGCTTTGCAAATCTGTCTTTTTTATGCTTCTTTTCCATGTGTCTGTCATCGAGCAGAAACAGGTAACATAACCACTAAACATTACAGACCACATCCACTTCAACCAGTTATTTAACAAGCACAATATGTCCTGTTCGAGGATGGACTTGTATTCTATTCATCGTACCATATTGTACCGTATGGTTACGTAAATGATTATCACCCTCTCAGAATACTGATCTCTTTACCTTCATCCCTCTGTCTTATGTTGTAGCACGTCGTACCGTCATTGTAAACATTGTCACTGTACACTGCACTGCTCATTCTCACACATCGCATGTGTCATTATTGTATATACCGTTGTATAAAAGAGAGTCATTGCAACGTATATATCTTCTCCAGAAGGCATCGTTTCATTTTTCATACTCAGGCCTGTATTGTATGAGTCTCGAGTTTCCGCGAGCATCTTGAGAACAGCTTTTGTTGACCGACTGTTGTGCGGCCTGGTGTTCTATTGATAGACGAGGTGGAGACAACGCCTATCAACCACCAATGCGTGGCGGCAGTTGCTAGGTAGCGCGCACACTGAAACCGTCTCTCCGTTATCTAGTCAGTGTATCCCTCCCCGTCTTGGATTAAAAACCGTCCCCAGGGAGTTAGACTTGGGTAATGTCTTTGGATTAAGGCCATTGCAAACAGTAAGTCCGACCACATATCTGCAACAAAGAGGTCCATCCGTTCAAAGCACGTATGATTCGGAGATGTTCCGATACCATTTTTCCTGACTGATACCAATTCCGATCCCTGAACTCGAGTATCAGCTGACACCGAGTGTATACCGATACGGCATCTAGCATTTTAGCTACTAACACCGTTTGTTTTTATTGAAGGGTTCTCTTACGATGACGGCAATGTATAGTCGGTTCACTCACTGTCGACAACTCTTTTTTTTCAGACCAGGATGATTTACATTTATAATCTATAGTTGTAGGTTTTCTTGTAGTTAAGCATCGATGCATCCATGTTTTCCGACTTGGTAGCTCGATCGCACGTAGGTCGGAGATGACGGATTTCGAATCCGACTTCCACCTCCGACCGTTGACGAACGCAGCGTAACACTGCAGTGTTGGTGGTGATGAGCTAGTCAGGTGATGGTATCGGATCGGCACATAGACCTGCGCGCTCACGATGCTGCTTTTCAGACCGTATCGGAACAACTCTAGTATAAACCTCCCCCCCCTTCCCCTCGCCGGATTCTGGCCACGCCCCCTGTCTGCCTCGTGTTAACCCCCTCTCTCCCGTGACCTTCGACCTCCAGGTTCTCCGAAGACTCGGCCTCGGCCCTGAGCCCGCCCTCCGCGCGCTCGCTCTCCCCCTCCCCCATCTCCCTGTCCCAGCCCGCCCTGTCCCCCTCCCCCACGCCCTGCTCCCAGTACCAGAACTGGGCGCGCTCCCCCTCGCCCCAGCCCACGGCGCCGGCGCCGGCGCCCTCCCAGCCGCCGCGCTCCCACTCCCCGCTGTCGCCCACCGCCTACGCGCCCTACCCCACCTCCCCCAAACACAGACCCGTGTACCGGACCAAAGCCCTGGAGTTCCAGTTCATCCCCAGCAGGGAGTCGCGCAAGGCCGACTCGCACATCATGCAGCGCCGCCGCGCACCCAGCCCGCTCGTCTCGCCGTCGGAGCGGCCCAAGGCGGGGCCCCCGCGGCCCTCCTCCCTCCCCCTGCTCCCGACCACGCCCCTCTACAGCGCCCTGTACGACCTGCGCGGCGGCTCCGTCACGCCACCGTCGCCCGGCAACCCCCTGGGCGACCCCTACTTCTCCCCGTCGCCGCCGCTGTTCGCCCCGTCCGGCGCGCCCCCGCCGCCCAACGCCGCCCTGGTGGTGTCGCGCTCGCTCTCGCCCACCCACTTCCTGTCCGGGACGTCCTCGCCGCCGATGCACCCCCACCCGCCGCCCACCTGCCTGAGCTACCCCCACCTGCCCCCGCCTCCGCCCACCAAGCCCTTCGCCGCCAAGCCCCTCCCCTACTGGACCAAGTACGACGTGGCGGACTGGCTGGTGTACCTCAACCTGGCGGAGCATCGCGAGCGTTTCCTTGACAACGAGATCGACGGGACGCACCTGCCGTCGCTGACGAAGGAGGACTACCTGGACCTGGGGGTGACGCGCGTGGGCCACCGCATGAACATCGAGCGCGCCCTCAGGCGGGTGGTAGACAGGTACGACGGGCGGAGCGACATGTGCAGCCTACGACAGTAATTGGTTTTTCCTTATTAACATTTAGCATTTTGTGCTTTCTTCGTTTTTTTTTTTTTAAGTGCCGGTGAACCCAGATCGTGTTTTGGTCTGTTAGGGGTCTTGAACGTTGATGTCTGCGCCATTTTGTCGCACTGTTTCTGAAGTAGTACAGCGGTTTTGAAAAAGTGATGCTGAGACACTCATATCGTCATCATCAATCCTTTATTTAACCAGGTAGAAATTCACTGAGATTAAAATCTCTTTTACGAGAATGACCTGGCCAAGAAGGCAGCACCATGATAAAATAAACACAATCAATTGTCACATAAATTCTCACAAACCACACTCGGCACCAGTCAATGTATAGTACAAGATTAGGGACACGACTATGTATGAAAAAAAAATAAAAAATAATAATAATAAAAAATAAATTTAAAAAAAGTCGAACCATAAGTTTCTATTTACACTCCTAGTAAACTATAAGGGTATATTATAGTACAACTATATTGTTGCCCCTTATATACAGAACATCGCTTATAGGAACGTTACTGTTCAACGAATTTAGTATATAAGGTATAGTAAGAAAGTAATACAAATTTGGATCGAGCCGTAACCATGGGGACAACACCTCCCCCTCCTCTCTGGAACTCTCGGCCAAAAACAAATGTATTTTAATCTCCGTGTTCTGATTTGAGCCGGAACAGAGGGTTCACCCACACTTTAAAGGCAATGTGTTTATCACATTATGGTCGTGGGGTCACCCCACTTGTACACGCCACACCTCAATCTGTGTGTGTGTGTGTGTGTGTGTGTGTGTGTGTGTGTGTGTGTGTGTGTGTGTGTGTGTGTGTGTGTGTGTGTGTGTGTGTGTGTGTGTCTGTGTCTGTGTGTGTGTGTGTGTGTGTGTGCGCTCCCCTTCCTCCGCAGGATGTCCGGCAGCCCGTTCCCCATGTCCATCCTCTCCCCTCGGGACAGCCGGGCCGAGCGGCGGAGGGACGACGGGAGCCTGGGCTAGAGACCCCCAGACCCCTGCGCCCCCAAGACACACCACAGGGAGGACGGAGCGACGGGTGGAGGTCGGAGGCACGGGGCGAGGGTGGTGGACCTGGGTCGGGGTTGGGGGGGAGCTGGCCCTGAGCTACACAGGGTGGAAGTCACAACTGCTGCTGCTGCACTGGATTCAGGGGGGGGGGGGGGGTCTGGAGCTGGGCAATGGGTGGGTGGGCGGCAAACCATATAGCATCATAAGTACAACAAAGGAGGATAGGAGGCTAAATGAAGACCGTAGGTGCTGGCCCAAAGGTGGTGGTGCTGGCCCATGGTAACACGTAGAATCACACAAACACACATACGCACCTACGCACGTACGCACACACACACACACAAGCCGGGAAGACCCCGTCCACCCCCCCCCCCCCCCCCCCATCCCGTCCACAGTCAGAATAGTACAAGCTAGCTAAACCCAACCAAATACTGACGAGGAACCATCAGAAGGCAGCCTCCGTCGCTTAGCAACGGACGGGTGTGTCGTCACGGCAACAGAGGCGAGTCCACCAGTGACAGCGAAAGGGAAGAACTTCCAGCACCCTCATCCACAACCCCCACCCTCACCCAGCCCTCCCCCCCCCTCCTACCCCTTCTCCCCTGGGCCATTTCCGTTCAGCTTTTAAGGAAACGGATCACAACCACCAACCCTGCTCTTTGAGTGTGAACGATGCCCCCGGTATGTGTGTGTGTGTGTGTGTGGGGGGGGGGGGGGAGGGGGAGTCTCCTTTTTAACCGGACGAGAGACGACAGAGGACTCGGCGATTCATGACCCGACAGCGGTGAGACTTCCAGACCGCGGTGGGACCGAGAGGACACGCGGTCAACGGGGAAAACGCAGCCTCGTGATTGGCCCAGGTGGAGGAGTGTGACTTGTATGCCTGGGTGTGATTGGTTGTCTGTTTTTACCTCACGACCGGCAGGGCGTGGCCCTGGTTGACTGGACTCCATGTATTTCTCTACAGCTCTTTAAGTCTTATAACGACATCTATACAGACTGGTCACTGTATTACAGATTTGTAGCAAAAATATAAGTGCCCAGACCATGAACATTGAATAGTTTAGACACAATAGGCCTACACACACACACAGATACACACACATATATATAGACACATATATCCACACACGTGCATAAATGCCTACAAGAAGACTCACAGCTCACACACTTAAAGACACGTATCATACACACTTAACTATGTTTGAGTTAGAAATTATGGAAAACCTAATGTACACATCCATATATATATATATACACACACACACACACTATATGTTTGAATCAAAGAAGAGGCGGGTGTGATTTCAACTGTTTACTGAGGCCATCGGTGAGGACAGGAAGTAAACGTGGACCTGGAGAGAAGAGCGTTCGTTTGAAAAGAACAAAGACAGACTTTCTCTTCAGCGAAAGCCACACTTGCTGTGCCACCATTCAGACGTTCTCCTGCAGAGAGACGCAGGAACACTGACGAGGCGAGGGGGAGCGAAAGAGAAAAACTGCCATTTTCTGCTCTTTCCCGCCCATTCCCTCCTCAGACCCCGCCCTCCGTGCTCCTTCCAGAACAAACCGTCTCTCTCTCTACGGACACGAGCTCCCCCCCCCCCCCAAAGGACGGGTGCAGAGAGAGAGAGAGGAACAAACACTTTTCAGTTTTAATACTATGTTCTTACAACACTTTTTAAACTTTAAATGGGTCTGGAATACCGATATTGATATAAAGAGATTAATTGTTACTATTTAACATTACTGTCATCGTCCTTACTGTTACTATTGCTTCGGGGAGGGCGTGTCTAGAGAACCGAGCGTCTCCCAGACTGTTGCCTCGACGTGGGGGAACACACGGACGCAGAACGGGGCGACTGTGAGACGTTTTGGTTTCCATTTTTCGAGGAAGCGTGTGGTCTTGTGCGGCCGTGTCCTTCCGACGTACGCCTCTGCGTGTGAGGCTCAAGGCGAGCGGTACTGTTCACCTGACGCAGCACACGTTGTGATCCACATATCTATGCTTGGTGCCAACAATGCTTTAACCCATGTAGGACGACCGGGTAGTGATGGAGAGGGTGATGGAGGAGGAAGGGGATCCGGTCAGAGCTCTGTCTCGAGAGAGGATGGAGGCGACCGGGGAGGTGAATTTCACACAACTTTCGTTTCCGAGATATGCAGAGGGTGTAACATGTAGCAGTTGTTGTTGTGACGCTATTCAATATTCACACCAGGGCCGGACGCCCGTGTGTTGATCTCTGTGACTCGACTTTTTCATTAGAGGATTGGAAATGAAAACGATTAGACTCCCATCGCATTGAGTTTTATTATGCAGAATATCTTTGTATCCCCCCCCCCCCCCCCCTCTCCACACACCGCAATTCGCGTCTTTAGTTCCTCCACCATTTGCATTCTGCCGTCTCCTAGTCTCCCCGTCCGGCATTCCTCTCAGTGTGTGAGATCAAATATAAGGGCTCTCTCATGACCTACCTTAAACAACGCCTCACCTCTCATGCTTGCCTGTGGAGGCCTCCTCTGACGGACGCTCGGACGCCAGATGTGTTTTATATCAGGGCGTCGATGGGGGAGGGAGGGAGGAATGGGGGAGGGAGGAGGGAGGGTCGAGGCCGCCCCCATCCTCACCCCCCCCCCCCCCTACCCCCTGCAGAGGCAGACCACCGCATCGTTTCTACATCTCCGTTTGCGTACTGTGCGCGTGCTCACAAGCCATTGATCAACGATCAGAGATTATATATAACAGGTATATCTATTTTTCTGTGGCTGTAAAAGGCCGGTAGTCTAGGAGAGATACATATTGAAATGCGATTTGTCTAGCAATAAGGACGATGAAAGTAATGGTCATCCTAATTATGGTTTTAAGATGTGAAAAATGTCTCAAAAGTTCTACAGAATCTCTGTCTTCCAAATGTTTGACATGAAAATGGTTTCGATGTGTTTGTTATTTAACTGCTCTGCCTTCTATACAGTTTGACCTAGTTTTGTTTTCAATCTATTCCCTTTCCCTTCGTTGAACAGACAGTGTCGATAACAACCCCAGTATTCAAATATCCTCTGGTCCAAATCTGTTGTTGCAGAGATGAGCCTTTAAGTTTATTAATATCTCGGCTATTAATAACTTAATTGCTTATAGCGAGAACTGACATTTTTCGCCCTTATTGCTTGTCCCAATGATCATTGTAACCCTAGGCAACACATATTACATGCTTAAAGGGTTAATATTGTAAAATGTGTTGCACCTGGGGCTTGTTATATCCAACTACCTGTTGGCTGGATTGAGGCCAGGTTAAAGGGCCGGTTTCCCCAAGTGAGAAAATAAATGACTTTCTATATTGAAGTCCTTACACACAAATGAAAAAAATCCTGTTTTTGTATCGCTACCCCTTCATCTTGGGTACCTTGTGAGGAGAACTAATAGGCAGCCCCTTTGTTGCTAGAAATATTCCAGATCGGTCTCACTGTATAGAAAGCACTTAATTTATTTTAAGAGGTCTTTTAAAGATATGAACTGATAAAGGTATAACGGAATATATGTATGTGATATACATATGCGCACATTCATATAAACAAATTTCAAATGTTTTAAGAGATTAAATTGTTAGAATTATAATAAAGATGAAGAAACAAGTCATCACCATCTATTCAATCCTGCTGAAATGTGTGAAGAAGCAAATTTGAAAATAATGTCTAGTGGTATAACAATGTATAGCGTTATCATTCCTACATTTTCAGCCAGGGTTTCTTTCAGCCCAACTTTACACAGGATCCTTGCAAACCGTGTTCCCTACACAATTGAACTGTCTTGCTAAATCGGAATCATTCAGATATTCCCAGACGTTCAGAAACATTTCAGCAAAACTGAGTGTTTCTGTAGTGTAGCTGAATATTCAGTTCATATTACACTGAATTCGTTTTTATGATGTAATCTTCATCGATTTCGACCAAATAGCTCGTAAACATTCGATAATGCCCTCACGGCAGCCAACCGTTCATAGCCCAAATGATTTTTAATTAGTTCAAACTTCAATTGATAACTCATCTGACATGGCAACTCCAAGGCTGTACAATTTCCTTTGAGAGAATCTTACTCTTGGGTTACTTTGAGATTCAGCATAACTAAAGGCTAATCAAACTTCAACGTAAAATAGACCTCAGAACTTTGTTCTTCCCCTATATGTTGCTGAAAGGTATTAAGGAACCAAACAGCGACCGTCAGTGAAAGTCATTATGTATGGCAACCTGATGGCTGTCCGTTGCTACAGGAGAAGCATGGACAGCTTGGGTAGGTGCCTGAATTAATTGCTTTTTCATTCGAGCAGATTTTATTGTCTAGGCCTGCGTAATGTCTGATATTAGTCAAGACAACAATGCTCTGTGCGTAACCCTTTATGGTCAATGGATAGAGATGTACTTAAATTGTAAGTTTCTAAATATTACTCAAGTGTCAATAGAAATACATTGCCCCTCCCGTAATAAAAGACACATTAGTTACAAAGATAGTTTTATTCAAAGAAATATTGGCATTATTTGGATATACAAAATACGCGGCATTATTTGGATGCACTTTCAGCGATCACTCACTAGATGGCGCCATTGAAGATACAGCATCTGCAAGCACAAGACATGGATCAGAACACGAAGTATGACCGTGCAAAAGCGGGTAATCCGCATGTAATTTCCATCAGGCCCTGCCTTGTCAGGGGCAGGGTGGCACGTTATCCTCAGATTAAATCAGAGCCCAGTGCAAAGACATCACAAGAAACTGCAGGGCCTTCTAACATGCCTGCAAATGAAGGAATCTGGAGCATCACGAGTACTGACCTGATGTTTGATGTTAACAGTCAGCTCATGGCACTAAGTCACACGTCCTGCAAGACGAAGAAAAGCACGTTAATAGTCATCCATGAGGTACGTAAGGCCAAGTCACTGCATCCATGTTATCCTCAGTCTCTGGATTGTCAAGTCCAGAGAGGCACGCTATCCACAGAGTTTCAGAGCCCAGTGCAAAGACATCATAAGAAAATAATACAAGCTTACTCCCGTAAAACCAAACATCCATACTAACCTCAGAGATCCTTGGTGGCCTGATCCACTTCCTGCAAGACAAGGAGAAGGTCAGCGTGTTAGTGAGATGCCATGAGGCGCCACTAGGCTAGGCTAACACCTGTAGCTAGTTTCCTCAGTCTCCGGATTGTCAAGTCCAGAGAGGCACGTTATCCACATGGTTTCAGAGCCCAGTGCAAAGACATCATAAGAAAATAATAATACAAGCTTACTCCCGTAAAACCAAACATCCATACTAACCTCAGAGATCCTTGATGGCCTGATCCACTTCCTGCAAGACAAGGAGAAGGTCAGCGTGTTAGTGAGATGCCATGAGGCGCCACTAGGCTAGGCTAACACCTGTAGCTAGTCTCCTCAGTCTCCGGATTGTCAAGTCCAGAGAGGCACGTTATCCACATGGTTTCAGAGCCCAGTGCAAAGACATCACAGGAGAGGGCCCATGCATTGATGGACGCTGTAAAGTAGAGTTGGTCTACAGGAGAAGATGGCTTGGAAATAGTCCAACACGAGGCTATCTGATGTAGCTACCTAGCTAGAATGATGCTAACGTTAGCCGGTCACATGTGCAGTTAACTGGTCCAGAATCCATAATACAGCTCAATAAATAATTAATAAGCACGTCATTGACAATATTCTTAACATGATTATCAAACAAAACGATAATTAAAGGAACTCTCGCAGTAGATGGTTGAGAGGGAGCTTGATGCTTACCAACTAGACACATTCCTGGATGACGAGACAACGATGCCGGGCGGGATGGCCCTTTATATACGTCTCTCACGAAGGACCCAAGATAGGACCCGTTTATGTGCCTCTCTAAAAATAACATGTGTGGTACAAATTTATTGGAATATAACTAAAAACATAGGGGGAAAATACCTTGTGTGCATGATACATTAATAGTAAAAAACTCTAGCCTATAGCCTAGTGTTTTAAGAATAGTATACTAATACTGTAATACAAACAACGACAGTTAGTACAATCTGCCGAGGGCCTATATATAGGTCTCACAAATGCACATTTGAGACTCGGTTACGGGCTGTGCCCTGCAATGCGATGTGAGAAGAACAAACAAAAGCAAACTGTTGTTCTGGGCAGTTCACAGAGGCCTGGTGTGGACAGTGCAGCACCTGTCTGGTTATTAGATGACATGTCTTGGCAAGAGCCTGGCAATTACAACATAACTTTGGTTGTATGTCACTGGCAGCAGATGTGCTGTATGCACGGCTACTGTTGAGGAGTCCTCTACTTCAAGTTACACTCACAGACACACAGACACCCACAGACGCACATAAATCTGGACGGTTCTGCCAGCTATGGCATGTGGCCTGCCGATCTAGTCTGGATGCGGTGGTGTGTGTGTGTGCGTGTGTGCGTGTGTGTGTGCGTGTGCGTGTGTGTGTGCGTGTGCGTGTGTGTGTGCGTGTGCGTGTGCGTGTGTGTGTGTGTGTGTGTGTGTGTCGCTGTGTGTGGTTTGTAAAGAAACTGAAGTCTCTTCTTATCTCCTCTAAGTACTCATTGTGGTCTAACAGAAGTGTGTCAATATCCGGGCAAATGTAATCAAAAGCGATCAAACAAAGCTTGAGTGAGTGAAAGAGAGACGGAGAGGGAGAATGATAGAGGGAACAATGGTTTGGGAGCAGTTGTAAAGCTCAAACAGGGGGGGAAGGACTGTTTCCTACAGCTGTTTTCAACAGGAGGAGGGGGCAGCGAGAG
This sequence comes from Gadus macrocephalus, assembly GCF_031168955.1. Lineage (NCBI taxonomy): Eukaryota > Metazoa > Chordata > Actinopteri > Gadiformes > Gadidae > Gadus > Gadus macrocephalus. The sequence goes on from NC_082383.1 coordinate 2,789,038, forward strand.
AGAGGGGGAGGGAGGGAGGGAGGGAGAGTCCGAGGGAGGGAGGGAGGGAGGGAGGGAGAAAAACCAGCTCATCTCACACACACAGAGGGCCAGAGAAAGGGAAGAGCAGGGGAGCGTTGGAGCGAGTGGAAAACTAGAAAGCCCTACTGAAAGGAGTGAGGATAGGAGGGGAGAGGTGGCTCGGGGAGAGGCTCTGGGAATAGGAAAACTGAGCAGGAAGGAGGGCGGAAAACTGTGGACTAAGGCGCTCCGAAGAACTGAACCCAGAGGAGTGGAAGGTAAGAGAAGACCGTCTGCTGGTTATCCTTAAGTCCCCCGTCTGAGTACTGAAGCTCGAGGATCACTTTTTGCTCTTTGGCTGATGGCTTTGTATCTTGTCTGTGTTGGCGCACGTTGAGCTATGCAAGAGAGTGGAAGCAGATAGGGGAGAAGGAGGGTGAGGGAGGTTGTATGGTTGTGTGTGCGTGTGCATGTGTGAGGGTTTGCGTGTGTGGCTGTGTTCATGAATGTGCGTGTCTGTGTGTGATTGTGTTTGTGTGTGGCTGTGTATGTGCATGTGTGTTTGCAGGTCGGTCTGTGCGTGTGCATGTATGTGCCTGTTTCTGTGTGTGTCTGTGCGTGTGTAGCTGTGTGTATGTGCATGTGTGTTTGCACGGCATTGTGCACTTATGTGTGTGTGGCAGTGTGTGTGTGTGTGGCTGTGCGACAGGCCATCTCAGGCAAAGGGTGGATGAGTTGTCAAAGTTTCAGATCGCCTTTCATGATTCAATTGAATCTCGCTGAAGCTGCCCTTTATTTTATTATGCTAACAGCCACTCTTTATGAAGACCTTTATATATCGGTTAATTGATTTGGATTTTGGATCTGGACAGCTATATATTCCCATGGCAGAGAATACATGGTTCCGAAAGAGGAACACGTCATTGAAGATCCTATTAGTGATGTTATAAATCAGACATCGACCGATAATCGCCCCTTCACAGAGTGGTTGAGTTGATAATGACTCAGTGAAATGTATATATTAGTTTTGTTAGCCCTTTCCAGGTTCAGTGGAGCACAGGACCTGTAAGGAAGCAGCACTGGTCATTGTAGAGATAGTAAATGGTTTCCATATATGTTTGGGGATAACATAAGAGTGGTCTTTCCCACAGTGCTCTTCGTTAAAGACCCCCCCCCGGGGGCAGTCAGTAACTAGATGGACAGGAAGTCACAGTCAAGAGGTTAGGAGGGAAGTGATTCATTAGGCTCTCTGACCCCTGCTAGAGAGAGAGAGAGAGAGAGAGAGAGAGAGAGAGAGAGAGAGAGAGAGAGAGAGAGAGAGAGAGAGAGAGAGTGAGAGAGAGAGAGAGAGAGAGAGAGAGAGAGAGAGAGAGAGAGAGAGAGAGAGAGAGAGAGAGAGAGAGAGAGAGAGAGAGAGAGAGAGAGAGAGAGAGAGAGAGGGGACAACCACCACTATCTTCAGGGGGAGAAGAGAGAAGAAGAGAGGGTAAGGGGGGGATTTGATTGAGAAAGGGAGATAGAGAAGGGAACAGAAGGAGCATGATATTATAGCGTGGCAGTTAGTATAACCCCCCCCCGCAGATGCAGGGAGAGGCAGCAGGGAGTGGACCTGTGTAGCGCTCCTAGCCGACCATGTGATTTCCTATAAACAGAGTTCTCCAATCTAATTTTGCGCCTGACGGAACCGTATAAATGGGTTGTGTATGTGTGTGGTTGTGTGTATTTTTCGTGTGTGTCTGTGTATGTGTGTCTCTGTGTTTCTTCCCCAGACCACCATGGGTCTTGTGATGAAATCTAGTGATCTTTTACTTCATGCCTCTACAGAGAGGGTGTGTGTGTGTGTCTGTGTGTGTGTGTGTGTGTGTGCGTGTGCGTGTGCAGTCTGGGCCTCCATCCTCTAAAGCCGGAACATGTGACTGCATGTATGTTGTGAGTTTAGCAGAACCTGTGCATTGTGACATACAGACATACTTCCATTGTTTGGTCTTTCCTCAAGTGTTTTGGTTTGAGAGAGAGAGAGAGAGAGAGAGAGAGAGAGAGAGAGAGAGAGAGAGAGAGAGAGAGAGAGAGAGAGAGAGAGAGAGAGAGAGAGAGAGAGAGAGAGAGAGAGAGAGAGAGAGAGAGAGAGAGAGAAGGGACCAGAGAGAGAGGGACCAGAGAGAGAGAGAGAGGGACCAGAGAGAGAGAGGACCAGAGAGAGAGAGAGGGACCAGAGAGAGAGATATGGGAAGTGGGAATAAGCCCCACTAGTGAGGGGAGATGAGGGCAGTGCGATGGGATGATACAACCTTTACCCCCCTGTTTATATTTAGATAGCTCAAGTTCCCAAGCGAGGAACGCTGGTGGGAGAGTTCCTTCGTCCCTGCTGATGTATTCACAGCTTGGAGCGAGCCCAAAGACTGCTCCATGTACCGCATTGCCGTACCATATTAGAAGCTCCTATGGTTGTGAAATGCAATCCTTTGATGATATACACCTCTGATCGCCTGGTGGTGAATGCTAATTCAGTGGCAGGTGGACACCCGTTTAATTCCAATCAAAATGTGCTGTGAAACAGTCGTTCTGTTTAACGCTGTCGCTACCATTGTCTCATGTGTTTGTGATGGAGGATGACTTTAATGAAATGTTTTCTGACCACGATTACGTTCATCACCCAGGAAGGAAGATGTCAGCGATTACCTCGGAGAATGGCCTGGAAGACGCACACAGCAAAAGTTTCTGGGTGGTAAGTTGAGTGAGTGTGTGTGTGCGTGTGTTTACGTGCGTGCGTGCGTGCGTCGAGGGAGGGTTGTATGTGTTCACGTACACATGTCTCTCTGTCCCACAGATGATCAGATGTACATTCGAGGGCCCAGGCCTTAGTCGTCTCACTAAGACGAGCTGACATTGCCCGGGCCAAAACAGACAAAACATCTTTAGTGTTCAGCCTCATCATCTCTCACAAGTACAAGGCCACACACTCCTATCTTGTGATGTTCAGCTCTTATGGGAAACATGCAAAGCATGAAGCCACACTCCCTAACCTTAGCATGACTCAAATTTCACAAAGTAGCAGGCTGCCGGGATTACAGTTAGGTTAAGTTAAGTAAGGCTTCTGGGGAGATCAGGAGAAATCATTACAGAAGCTGGAACTTTCTATCAGGACGATTCTGGTTTAAGTCTATCCACATGTGCTGAAGTAATGTACATCCACATGCTAAAGTGGTTAACATTGACATGTGCTGAAGTGATGTTTTTAAATGAATGAAAATAAGTTAGCATGTCAAATGTGGCTCATGTTCATCTTATACAAAGTGGATAACAGCTCGGCTTAATTTAATAATAAGCATGTCCCTCTTCTGCATGCATCGTTCCCAAAGAAATGTAGATACTAAAGATTAAACTCAGATTCAACTCAACAATTGGCTTTGGTTAAGTCATAGTTCCTCTTGATGAATTTACTACCAACGTTGTTGTTTTAAGGACACACCTTTCTTCTTTCCTTAGTGGTCGATGCCAGAGAAGATTACAGTGTTTAGCCGTGGCTAGGCGTCAAAATAAATCAATTGCTGAAGTAAAAACCATGTTGATGGTGGCTCCATATGGGACTCGAACCACTGAGATGTTTACCTCAGGATAGACTCCCATCGAACACCATTGCCAAGTAAAATAATCTGTGAATATTTAGGTCTATTACACATATTCGGAAAATGGAAGGTAATGCTCTGCTTGCTTACGATAAATACCTCAGACCCTAACCCTCCCGAAAACGTACAAATAAATCCCCTGAAGTTTGTGGCTACAAACATAGCCGCCAAAATCGTTGTTATTTTCCATCTCCTTCCGTTTCCATTTCATACATATGCCTTTTTATGGGCTGCAGCACAATAAAAGTACAGACTGTTAGCATCTGAGCAGAAGGCAAGCACTCGAATACCTCAGGTTTGTGTACTTTGCAACTCTGACATTTCTCCCCATAACGGCTGTAACTCTTAACCATTTCCAATGGGGTTTGAATTAGACTTTATCCTGAGATCAAAATCTCAATGGGCTCGAGTTCCACACGAGACAAGGACGATGGCAGCTCTGTCTCTATAACCGCGTAAGAACAGTCCATTCTGGTTCATAGTCCCTCCAAACGGTGGTGACAACGTCTGTGTTTATCACAGCCACATGTGTTCACCTCAATGCAAACATTTATCTCCCTCCTATGTTTTTGTACTAAACTACCACTTCAGCGCGCCATGGTCTGCCTGCTCCCGGTTTTATCGCTCCCGGTCCTGTCGTTTGGCAGAGTGCTGGGTCTACTGGATATCAATATCCCAGGCTGAGACTTGATTATGATGCAGAGGTGTGCTCCTGTTTCAGGGCCTGGTGAGGCCACCGTCGTGAAAGCAGAGCGCTGCGCAGTTGTGTAACGGCTGCGATTCTGTAGTCCTGAGATTAGGAGGGAGATATGGAGACTTTTAGAGAACTTTTGTAGCCGGAAGGTTGCTAGTTTGATCCCCGGCACCTCCTAGCTGAGCAAAGGTGTCCCTGAGCAACTCGCCTCTTCCTGACTACTCCTGACGAGCTGGCTGTCGCCTTGCATGGTTGACACTGCCGTCAGAGAGAAAGTAAGTCACTTTGGATAAAAGTGTCTTCTAAATGCCCTAAATGTACATGTTGTGGTCACAAGTTGAACAAAAAAGACCAGGGTCACATCCATGAGGAAACTTGCCAATTATGAAAAGGTCTTTCATTCTTTCTTTTTACTTTTAACAAGACCTACTGCCGGGTCTCTTTGATGCTGCGATAGGCTGCCTAGGCAGATTGTGCCGGAGCAGATGTGTGTTGGGCCCTGTGATTGGCTGCCTAGGCAGATTGTGCCGGAGCAGATGTGTGTTGGGCCCTGTGATTGGCTCGAGGAGGATCTGCAGCCGTGAAGTTGGCCCCTCTGTGAATTCCTCAGCTGGTTTTGTTTAATCGGGGGACGATTGAGAAGTGCCAGGACGAACTACAACAGAAAGACGGAGCGCAGGAAGGAGAGAGGGGGAAAGATTAAGGTTTTACGTGCGTTTAGGTATATGTGAGAGCTGCGTAAGAAAGTGCACTTTGCAGTCCATATGTTTTATAACCTATAAATCAGTTTTACCGACAGTGTTTAAGGAAAACACCTTTTGACACACTTAATTAGCGGTTAGTTGTAACAAACGACGAGAATACTTTTGTAAACGTTGACGTATAAAATGAGTTATGGGATAGAGCTGCTTTTAAGAGAGCTACGTCTAGCCATCGCCGCGCTCTGCTCAAACGCTTTCTGCAGCTTGTAAACGTGTCCTTCAGAGAGAGAGAGAGAGAGAGAGAGAGAGAGAGAGAGAGAGAGAGACACAGAGTGAGTGAGTTTGGGATTTGTTGTATTATGGGTTATGTGGCGCCTGCCAGGAAAATGGAGCGAGATCTTCCAAACTCCACATCCACAAACAAAGCATGTGTCATTGCACTCAGCAGCTGGGCCGTGCCCGTCTCTGGTGTTCCCAAGGCCCCCAAGCCCCTCCACTGGGCCGCCCCAGCGGGTACGGGCCCTGACCACGCCGGGCCCGGCCCGGTCTGTGAGGAACTGCCCTGCGTGACACGACCAGCCAGCCACGGGGGATTTCTCCTTCTTTAAAGAGTGGTTCATACAAAACAAAACCTCTTTATCCACGATGAAAGGGCCCCTTTACTAAAGCAGTGATTTTGAACGTCCACATTTGTTTGCCGCTGAGGAGGCGAAGCGCGTTCGCTCGACTTGAGTCTAAATCGCTGACGCAAATTGTGTTGGGGCCCCGATTAAATGTAGCCATTCAGGATTCAATATGCAGATTCGTTCGGATGAGTTGGCAGCTCCACTTCACGGGGCTTGGAGTTGAAAACGAGGTGGGTCACAGATTCATGCGTCCTTCTTAGAGCCACTAAACGGGGAGAGAAGGAGCGTTTGGTGATTTAAAAACATTTGGGGAAACACAAGTGACCCCAGGCTTATTCACACTGGACAGCACTTCTCACACTTGTTACTTTTGTTTGTGTTTGTGTGTGTGTGTGTGTGTGTGTGTGTGTGTGTGTGTGTGTGTGTGTGTGTGTGTGTGTGTGTGTGTGTGTGTGTGTGTGTGTGTGTGTGTGTGTGTGTGTGTGTGTGTGTGTGTGTGTGTGTGTGCCTCTTTCTGTCTGTATGTATGTCCCTGTCTGTGTCTGTTTGTATGTTTCTGCTAACTGCCCTAAATGTAAATTTTGTGTGCGTCTCTTTCTGTATGTGTGTGTGTGTGTGTGTGTCTCTGTGTGTGCGTGTGCGTGTGCGTGTGCGTCTCTCTCTCTCTTTCTGTGTGTGTGTGTGTCCTTCCAGCCTGGGAACTACCAGCGTACGGTCAAGCGGACGGAGGACTCCTTCCAGGCGTGTAATGACATCGTGGCGTGCTTCCAGGAGAGGGCCCGTGTGGAGCGGCAGTATGCCCAGCAGCTCGCCGAGTGGAGCAACAAGTGGAAGCCCCTGGTGGAGACCAGTGAGTACTGCGGCCCCGCCAACATCTCCCAAAAAGGGGCCGAATGCGACCGTGAGCCTCGGCATTCCTGCGCTGTTGTGTTCCCGAATCGAGAGGAGGAGAGAGGAGGGCCGAGTTCCAAATCTCTCACTTTTTCACTCATTCCCTCACTCATTCACTCATTCCTCACTTGCACTTCAAAATGGTACTTTCACTTAGCATTGTGTAGCATCTTATCCTAGCTATCTCTGTTGTGTACGGGGAATGGGTTAACCAAGTGATTGTTAGTGCTTGGTACTACGGTCCATGAACATCCTGATTGTACCGACAGCGATATATTGTTGTTTCTTTCTTCTGACAAATGTACTTATTGTCAGTCGCTCTGGTTAAAAGTGTCTGATAAAGGCCCTCAATGTTAACGTGAATTCCCGGATTCTTATTAAGTCTTTTTTTAAGTCCTCTGTTTATTAAGAGAGTGAGGTAGGGAGGGAGGCATTGGAGGAATTGGCAAGCGGGTGATGCGGCGCCCTGATGTTTATTCGTCACACAACCCCAGTGTTTGATGTTGAAGATGAGTCAGAGGAAAATGAAAGGGGGGGGGGGGCGGGTGGTAGACTCAAAACGATTTATAGAGAAAGGTTCCCTGGATGGACTCAGGGGCCGTTTCATCCTGAGGAACATTTTAACATCACGTCTTTTTAACGGAATATCGGCAGTAGAAAAAGTATCATCAGTAAAATCCATGACCCAACACTGTTTTAAACATTATGCCTCAAAATAAAAATCTCTAACCATATTCCTTAACTAATGTCGTGCCTCTGTGACTATATCGCCAACCGAATATCTGACCGATGCTGCTGCGAACATAAATCTGAGTTCATCCATTCATGTTAGCTAGGCCCTAGACTGCTGACAGGACTCCTTGGGGGGTGAATTACGGGTATTTACATATCTGTTCCCCTCAGGCCACTTAGATAGTAAAACATAAACCGTTGGCCTCCTACTTTATGTTCACAGCTTAATTTGTCAACGGTTAAGCGATAAACAAACCTGTAGTCCTGCAGATCCCTTCCATGTTTGGAGAATCCGGTCCATGGCTTGAGTCCTTGGCTCTGGTCAGACCGGTGCACTTGCGCATGTGTGTGCGCTCATGTCTCTGTGTGCGTGTTCCCACGTGTGCCTTGTGTGTGTGTGTGTGTGTGCGTGCGTGCGTGCATGTCTCTGTGTGTGTGTTCACACGTGTGCCTTGTGTGTGTGCGCCCGTGTTTATTGTGTGTGTGTGCGCCCGTGTTAATTGTGTGTGTGTGTGTGTGTGCATTGTGTGTGTCCGCCCATGTTGTTTATTCTGTGTGTGTGTGTGCGCCTGTGCTTATTGTGTGTATGCATTGTGTGTGTGTGTTTATTCTGTGTGTGTGTGCGTTTGTGCTTATTCTGTGAGTGCATCGTGTGTGTGTGCGCCCGTGTTGTTTATTGTGTGTGTGTGTGTGTGTGTGTGTGTGTGTGTGTGTGTTCAGGCCCGCTCTACGGCTCCCTGCTGAAGGCGTGGAAGTGTTTCCTGTCCTCTGCGGACCGCCTGGCCTCCTACCACTCCTCCATGTGCCGCTCGCTGGTGGCGGAGGACGGCGACCGCGTGCGCAGCTGGCAGAAGGAGAGCTTCCACAAGAAGTTCTTCGGAGGCTTCAAGGAGTCCCAGGACTTCGGCACCGGCTTTGCACGTGCTCAGAAGCCCTGGGCCAAGCGGCTTAAGAAGGTAAGGCCCTAGGCCAAGCGGCTTAAGAAGGTAAGGCCCTGGGCCAAGTGGCTTAAGAAGGTAAGGCCCTGGGCCAAGTGGCTTAAGAAGGTAGGGCCCTGGGCCAAGCGGCTTAAGAAGGTATGGCCCTGGGCCAAGTGGCTTAAGAAGGTAGGGCCCTGGGCCAAGCGGCTTAAGAAGGTATGGCCCTAGGCCAAGTGGCTTAAGAAGGTAAGGCCCTAGGCCAAGTGGCTTAAGAAGGTAAGGCCCTAGGCCAAGTGGCTTAAGAAGGTAAGGCCCGAGGCCAAGCGGCTTAAGAAGGTAAGGCCCTAGGCCAAGTTGCTTAAGAAGGTAAGGCCCTAGGCCAAGCGGCTTAAGAAGGTAGGGATCGTTTCCATGCCGACTCCAACCAAGTAAATTAATAGAATACTTTATTATTTCATAAAATAAATTATATTTTATTTGGGTTAGATGTTTGTCAAAAAGACACATTTATTTATTTCGGCAGATTTTCCAACTATTTTTATTTCAGGGGACTTTTATTCCATAATTCAATATTCATTTATTTCAGCAGACTTTTATGTCCTCATGCCAGATTTATTGGGCAATCAGGAAATACCAGTCTGACTAGTTGCGTGTCGAGGTGTCCCTGATCAAGACACCCCACCCTGACTGCTCCTGACGAGCTGGCTGTCGCCCTACGTGGTTGACTCCACCGTCGGTGTGTGAATGTGGGCATGAACGGGTGAATGTGAGGCAGTATAGTGCTTTGAGTTGCCACTGGTTAGGAAAGCGTTGTACAAATGCAGTCTATTTAGCATTTTGCGTCGATTAAAACCCCCCAATGTGCTGAAAGATAATCCAGTTGTGTGCCCTGGATCTCTCATGTTTGAAGTTTTCGTGACTATTATACTGTTGCGTTGTTGTTTTGGTTGTTGCACTATTTTGTTATGTTGTTGTTGGTGAGTGTGTGTGTGTGGGGGGGGGGGGGGGGGGGCTGTGTTTGTTGTGTTTTAACTGCAGCATGAGCAGCGGGAGTCCAAAACAAATTTCCCCGTGGGACAATAAAGTTATATTGACTTGAAGTGAAGTCCAGTGAGCTGGTGCATTCGGCTCTTTCACGCCTTGCACATCGGCACTGGTGGTGTGTGCGTGCAGGCGTGTGCGCATGTTTGTGTGTTTGTGTGTGTGTGTGTGTGTGCGGGCGTGTGTGAGTGTGAGTATGTCAATGTGTATGTGTGTGTGCGAGTGTGTAGATGTGTGTGCGGGTGTTTTCTGTGGCCCAATGTGCTTTGACTTCACGACCCTAAATATTCAGAAATTGCATTAAATCCTAAAGATAGGATTTATCCGAGGTTAGGGTTTCAGGGTCTCCCACGGTAGCGTAATGTCCGGGCCAGTCAGGAAGAATTTCACACCTCACTTTGACGAACACGGAGAAGCAGTGAGATCTAGCGGTAGCTTGTCGCTATCGATAGCGAGCTAATATACGACACCCTCGTCAGAGCAGTTTCAGTGGAAATGACTCATGCTGCACGCAACGAGTTCCAATACTGTATTATTGGTTGAATGACTAATGATTTGATTAGACCACGACCCTTTCGAGAAGTGGGAACTGGTGTATAGTTGCTGACTGAGTGCCTCCTGAGACAGGCTTGTTCTCTGAGTAATGGCTTAATCGCAGAAGTCCTGGAGGCAGTGAGTACGTGGTCAGGGACGAGTGAGGAGTTTGTAACGTCAAGCGCATACGGCCCCGGCACGGGAACCCATTTAGGTCAATTAGGAGGATTTCAAATAGTTAAATGAGGAAATATGGCTATGAAATCAATCCCGAAAATTGTTTAACGACGCGATAAATACATACGTTTCAAATAAATACATAAATGAGTTTATAAAGTTTAAATATAAATAATTATATTTTGCTTTTAAAGGATGTTTTTCAAAGGGCTGCATTAATTTATTTCAGGGGATTTTCTGCTTCATATTACCACATTTATTCATTTCAGGGGACTTTTATATCGTGATTCAATATTAATTTATTTCAGGGGACTTTTATTTCCTCATGCCAGATGTATTGGGAAACCAGGAAACATATGTCCCCTGATATAAATAAATGTGCAATACTGTCATAAATATTGAACTAATCAAAGTAGTCTTTGGAACAATGTTGACAAATTTATACACAGTATGTATATTGACATATATTTATACGTAACATCTATATTGCTTAATTTATGTACATCAGGGTTTTTATCCAAAGACAATTTTATTTATTTTATCGGCATAGATTTACTTATTTTATTAATTAAAAAATGCCCCCCCCCCCCCTCCGGTAAGCAGGAGTTTTACATTATCGACCCAAGAAGAGATCTTTCTCGGGTTGGTGTTTTTCTTTGCAGCACCCTATTCGCAACCTATTTTGAAGCAAACATTTAGGGTTAAGGGGAATGCGATACTCCCTCGGCGGTGCGTGAGGTCTGGTCAGCAGGCGGGCCGCGTCCGCCCTGTCGGACAAGACGGATGCAGAGGACGCTCGATCGAACGGTATCTGATGCTCTGGTTGACCGGGGGCTTGGTTAAGGAAGCGGCTGTCACCGTGAACCATGACCCCTCTGTGCTGGTGTCCTCCCAGTGAAAGGTGTGCTGCTGTGAGCTAAACACAGAGCCAGGGGGACCCCCCACTGTGCATGGCCACACAAATACATTACCACTGAATCCGTGGCTACGAAGCAGAAAGGCCTTTTTTTACCCACATGGATTTTTGCAAATGCCAATATGAAGAAATTGCATTTGTGTTACAATACCAGCCGCAGATTGGGCTATAGATATATTTCTTTATGTTTCCAGATGACTAATTGGTTCATATTCATATGCTAGTCATGGACTCACAACATCAATCTTCTATATTTAGATTATGGCCCTGGTATATCCATTACTTGCTGTTTGTAAATCTGCCTTTTCCTGTGTTTTAGTGACGTCACAGGTGGGCATGTCCACATAGATGTATGGTGGATAGATAAGCAACATTTAGGTCGACAAGTGGACACACCCACTTGTCACCAAGGCACAGGGGAAGGGCAGATTTTCCAACGGCTTGTAACGGCTAATGACACTCACACCTGGTGGTGTAATGTCACCCCTTTAATAGTTGGTCCTATTGGAACTTACTGTGTGTGCGTTGCTGGTGCGTAACGCGGGGGGCACTTGGGTTCAGGTACTGTTGGGGCACACAGTATCCCTGCGGTGTCTACCTGAGCGAACCGGCTAAGCTACCCCCAGGCCACACCAGTCTGGACTCAGCAGTCCCGCTGCATCACGGCCAGTGCGTCGGCCTCTCCCGCTGAGGGGAACTCACCCGGCGTGGCCTCAGACATCTGTCCTTAACGCCCGGGCGCACGTCGGCTCCCCCCCCCCTCGGATCAGGAAGGAGGGTTTACCCTCATTAGCATGCCGGGGCGACCCCTGGAAAGAGGACAAGTTGTCCAAGCGAAACCAAACTCCTTCATGCCAGATAACGATCGCGTCGGGGCCAGACCGCCGCGGCTCTCGACTGCCAGACCGCTCAGTGTTGCCAGACGCCAGTCGAAGCCCCTGAATGCGTTCAAACATTTATTTGTTAAGAAGTTGGCCTCGCGTCTCCCCAGAATGACGATGCATTATCCATGACCGTACGCCTTTGCTAATTCTCCGTTCGCCTTGAGGCGGTTCACCCGACGAAGGTTGTTATTAATACCACGGTTGAACGTGGGAGTTCTGCGGCGTTCAGACTGAGACGCTTACAATGCCTTCTAGTTCCACGGCTCAAGAGAGGAAGCAAAAGCTTTCTCTCGGGATCCCGGGCGGCATGTGGCTCGGGAGGTTTTGGTTCGATCCCCGGGTCCTTCTAGCCGAGTGTCGAGGTGTCCCTGAGCGAGACGCCTCACCCTGACTGCTGCCGACGAGCCGGCTGTCGCCCTGCGTGGCTGACTCCGCCGTCGGTGTGTGAAAGTGTGCATGAACGGGTGAATGTTAGACAGTATTGTAAAGCGCTTTTGAGTGGCCACTGGTTAGGAAAGCGCTTTATAAATGCAGTCCATTAACTAAAATACGTAATTTTTTCTGCTTGCTCAGGAAGGGGGCCCCCCTGATAGTAGCCTAGGGCCCATGACCACCTTAACCCGCCCCTGTCTGTGTCCCTGCAGCTGGACAAGGCCCGCAGCGCGTACCACAAGGTGAGCCGGCGGGAGCATCTGGTGCGGGAGCGGGAGGCGCACGCCGCCGGGAACCCCGACGTGGCCATCGAGAAGCAGAAGAAGATCCAGGAGGAGAGGGAGGCAGCCCAGCAGGTGGCTGACAAGGTGAGGGGGGGGGGGCACCGTGGAGAGAGGGGCTTTAGGGGTGTGTGTGTGTGTGTGTTGAAAGCATGTGTGTGTGTGTGTGTGTGTGTGTGTGTCTGTGTGTACATGACTGTCTGTCTGGGTTTGTGCTTTTTTTGTGTGGATTTTATTTGTGTTTGTGTGTGTATGTGTGTGTATTCAAGTGTGTGTGTGTGTGTGTGTGTGTGTGTGTGTGTGTGTGTGTGTGTGTGTGTGTGTGTGTGTGTGTGTGTGTGTGTGTGTGTGTGTGTGTGTGTGTGTGTATGCATGTCTGTGTTTGTGTTTGTTATGTGTGTTTTATTTGTGCTTGTGTGTGTATCATATTTTACATTTGGGACCATATCACCAAACCCAGTGTGTGTGTGTGTGTGTGTGTGTGTGTGTGTGTGTGTGTGTGTGTGTGTGTGTGTGTGTGTGTGTGTGTGTGTGTGTGTGTGTGTGTGTGTGTGTGTGTGTGTGTGTGTGTGTGTGTGTGTGTGTGTGTGTGTGTGTGTGTGTGTAGGTGCGTGCGCGCTACGAGAAGGTCCTGGAGGAGGTGAGTCGCTACGCGCCGCGCTACATGGAGGAGATGGAGTGCATCTTCGACCAATCACAGGAGGAGGAGAGGAAGAGGATCAGCTTCCTGAAGGAGGCCTTCCTCTCCATCCACAAGCACCTCGACGTCACCACCAACCAGAGGTCAGCACGCGCGTGTGCGTGTGTGTGTGTGTGTGTGTCTGAGAGTGTGTTTGTGTGTTTGTTTGTATGTTCCTGCGCGTCTGTGTGTGTTTGTGTGCGGTTTTGTGTGAGTGTGTGCATGTGGACGCAAGTTTGTGTGTGTGTATGATTGTGTGTCTTTGGATGTGTGTGTGTCAAAAAATATAAAAAGGGATGAATAATCAAACGGATAAAATGCATCCATAATGGTACCATAATGGTACCATAATGGAAAAATAACAGATTTCTCCTTAAAATAGCAACAGAAATTACGTAAGGTACATTTGTCCTTTTCCAATCAAGTTAAGGCAGAGGAGTTGAGTGAAAGCTGTGATAGACGTGCTGTAGTCTGGCTCTCACCGATGTCCTCACGTCCCCCGTCGGCCTGTCCCCGGTCCACTCTGAGGGGCTTACGTCCCCGTCGGCCTGTCCCCGGTCCACTCTGAGGGGCTTACGTCCCCGTCGGCCTGTCCCCGGTCCACTCTGAGGGGCTCACGTCCCCGTCAGCCTGTCCCCGGTCCACTCTGAGGGGCTTACGTCCCCGTCGGCCTGTCCCCGGTCCACTCTGAGGGGCTTACGTCCCCGTCGGCCTGTCCCCGGTCCACTCCGAGGGGCTTACGTCCCCGTCGGCCTGTCCCCGGTCCACTCTGAGGGGCTTACGTCCCCGTCGGCCTGTCCCCGGTCCACTCTGAGGGGCTTACGTCCCCCGTCGGCCTGTCCCCGGTCCACTCTGAGGGGCTTACGTCCCCGTCGGCCTGTCCCCGGTCCACTCCGAGGGGCTTACGTCCCCCGTCGGCCTGTCCCCGGTCCACACTGAGGGGCTTACGTCCCCGTCGGCCTGTCCCCGGACCACTCGAGGGAACGCTCTCTGTTTACGAGCTGTATGTCTACACTGTCCTCCATTAGCCTCCTGTGTCCTCTTTATGACGGTCCTCCATCAATCTGTGTGTGTATTCGTCCGCCTGTGTGTGTGTGTGTGTGTGTGTTTGTGTGTGTGTGCGTGTGTGTGAATGTGCCTGCGTGTGTTCACGCCCGTTTGCGTATGTGTGCGCGCCTGCCCGTGTGTGTGTCTCTCTGTGCATCCATGTGTGTGTGTATGTGCCTGTGTGTGTTCACGCCCGTTTGTGTGTGTTTGTGTGTGCGCCTGTGTGTGTGTGTGTGTGTGTGTGTGTGTGTGCAGTGTGAAGGCTGTGTACAGCGAGCTCCACAACACCCTCATGGCCATCGACGACCAGGAGGACCTGAGGTGGTGGAAGAACACGTATGGACCGGGGATGCCCACCGACTGGCCCCAGTTCCAGGTACGTCTGTCTGTCTGTCTGTCTGTCTGTCTGTCTGTCTGTCTGTCTGTCTGTCTGTCTGTCTGTCTGTCTGTCTGTCTGTCTGTCTGTCTGTCTGTCTGTCTGTCTGTCTGTCTGTCTGTCTGTCTGTCTGTCTGTCTGTCACTCTGACTGACTGACTGACTGACTGACTGACTGACTGACTGTCCGACTGACTCACTCCCAACCCTTCTGCTTCACTGACGTCTGGCAGGAGTGGAAACAGGAGAAGAAAACTAAGAAGGAGAAAGTGAAGAAGGTGGTGGAGCAGAAAGCAGCCATCGAGAAGAGGTCAGTGTGTGTGTTGAACCATATGGTGTCTGTGTGTTGTGATGTGTTGTGTTACACCATATGGTGTGTGTCTGTGTTTGTGTGTTGTTGTGTTTTGTTTTGTTAAGTGATATGGTGTGTGTCTGTGTTTGTGTGTTGTGT
>NC_082383.1:2809044-2811606 GCF_031168955.1 Gadus macrocephalus
AATTCAAAAGAGCTTCTTTAGAATGACAAACCGCCGTTACCTTGCATTGCGAAGGCAGGAGAATAACGAAGCCAGGAAGAGAATATAATTTGAGTATAACATTAAGAATATTTCCTTCAGATGTAGATGTATTTCAGGTCAAATGTAGAATAATATATATTGATACAATACATGGTAATGATGATTATGATGAAGATAATAATTAAGATTAGAAGAGCCAATGTGATACATAATAATTAAATGTTCTCTCTCTCTCTCTTACGTTCTTTCTCTCCCTCTCTCATTCTCTCTCTCTCTTACTCTCTTTCTCTCCCTGTCTCATTCTCTCTTTCTCCTACTCTCTCTCCTTCATTTATTCTCTCTATTTTGCTCTCTCTCTCTCTCTCTCTCTCTCTCTCTCTCTCTCTCTCTCTCTCTCTCTCTCTCTCTCTCTCTCTCTCTCTCTCTCTCTCTCTCTCTCTCTCTCTCTCGCGCAACTTATTTCTCCCCTTCTCTTCAGATAGGCCACACCCTACCCGTCCAGTCCTGCAGCAGTGGGGGGGGGGTACAATACAACTACTACAGTGTCGGTACATAAATCACACAGCCAGCATTCGGGCTCAATTCCAACAACCAGGCGTCGCGTCCTATTCGGCACCGTGTCTGTAACGGGATGCGGGTCGATGTGTGTACCCACACCGAGACAACGCCTCCACCTTTAGACACGCCAACCTGCCCTCCCCTGTCCCCGGAGATCCACGTCCAACTCTCCGTCACCTGAGACAGGCTGGAGGTGGAGGAGGAGGAGGTGGCTGGACAGAGAGCGCATAGGGTGAGCGTGTGTGTTTGTGTGCACGTGCCCGTGTGTGCATGTGTGTGTGTGTCTGTGCGCCCATGTGTGTGTGTGTGTGTGTGTGTGTGCGTGCGTTGGGATCAAATGTGAAACACAAGGAATCGATAAAGCACAGCAAAGCATAATGAATGTGAAAACATTGGGTGGGGTCAAGGGGTCAAAGTGGTGCCTGGTTCTCGCTGCGCCCCGCCCTCCCCCCCACCCAGCCACCCCCCCCCCCCCCCCACCCAGCCAGCCAGGTCTGCAGGGAGCAGCGGTTTCCTTGTAGCGTCGTCAGGACTCCCAGGGAGAGGGCCGCACTCTTCCCACTGACCTTTACGTGTTCTACATCGGCGGAAAAATAACGAGCTATCAGGCAAAAGATAAACATTGCTCTGGGTGTGTTTGTCCTGGGGTGTGTGTGCGTATTTGTGTGTGTGTGTGTGTGTGTGTGTTTCTGTCTGTGGCTGTGTGTGTGTGTCTGTAACTGTGTGTGCATGTGCATTCATGTTCAGGCAAGAGAGAGAGAGAGACTATGTGCATTATTTATGGACGTGAGAGAGAGAGAGAGAGAGAGAGAGAGAGAGAGAGACGGACTGAGATGGGGGGGGGGGGGGGGGGGGGAGAGATTGGACAGACACCAGGAGAGTTCAACTGTGAAAAAAGAGAGAGGGAGGGAGAGAACTACAACAGACATAGAGAGCGACTGCATAGATAGCTGGAGAGAGACAGTATAAGGAGAGACAGAGATAGAGGGAGAGAGACAGTATAAGGAGAGACAGAGATAGAGAGTGACGGCATTAGGAGAGACAGAGAGAGAGAAAGCGACAGACTTAAAGAGGGAGCGAGAGAAAGAGAGAGGGGATGAAAATAGAGTTGACAAGTTACTTAGAAAGGGAGAGAAGCACTCTCTGTGGGGATTCTGGGGAGCACAGCATCAGCAGATAAGAGCGAGATATTTTATTAACCTCTTCCTCTCTCTCGCCACGTCTTAAAGGGCTGCAAGCCCAGGTCTTCGTCTGGGCTAACTTCCTGTGAGTTCCTGCAGTGAGCACTTCCCCTCTCCCAGTCACCTGTGTCACCATGTTTATCCCACGGTTCGAAGGCCATGCCGTACAAATGCTGGTCTGGCGAGACTTCTGTCGCTTTTTCTTGGCCGCTATTCGTTCCTTCCTTCTTTTGTTCATCCGTTTTGTTTCAGCTCGATGTTTTCTGTTGTGTAAGCCGTTCTTTGGAACGCTGGAGTTGTCTCCGCCCTTGTCAGTCAACACTGAGAGCCTGTGAACATGTAGTTAGGGCCCTGCCTCTTTTTGGAGTTCTCTCTCCTGATTGGATGAAGTGGGAACCATAATACCAGGGATACCAGGAACTGTGGTTTTCTGTTTCCTGGAGAGCAGAAGGATTTGGAGACCAATGTTACCGACCAAACCCATGTGGTCAGTGATGGCTGTTGGAATATGGAGTTATTTAACACTTATTTTAACAAATCAATATTGCTTACAGCTCCTTTAACACACTTTCTGATGAAACAAGGTCACGTCCACCACAGCAGTCTTTGAAGATGTATTTCTCTGATCACATCAGGTGTGAAGTGACATACACACCGGCAACACACCACAACGATCACAGCGAACCCATCAAAAATACATATTTTTTGCAAAAATCTCACATATAAAACAACAACATTACAGGGATACACCAGATGAAACCAGCCATGTGTGACACGTTGCATTGAATTCACTGCATGGGGG
>NC_082383.1:2811706-2858851 GCF_031168955.1 Gadus macrocephalus
CACTCTCTAATTGTAGCTCTCTCTCTCAAAAACCTGTAGCTCTATAACTCTCTCTCGATCGCTCTCAAACATTATATGGCTCAGGATGTAGAGCAGGTTGATTGGTAACCCCAAGGTGGCTGGTTCGATCCCCGGCTCCTCCAATCCGAGTGTCGAGGTGTCCCTGAGCAAGACGCCTCACCCTGACTGCTCCCGAAGAGCTGGCTGTCGCCTTGCGTAGCCGACACCGCCGTTGGTGTGTGAATGTGTGCATGAATGGGGGGAATGTTAGGCGATATTGTAAAGCGCTTTGAGTGGCCGCTGGTTAGAAAAGCGCTGTATAAATGCAGTCCAGTTACCATGTTCGCCGTCTGCTTCGGGTACATCTTTCGCCCGAGCTGCCGTTTTGTGACACGCTTGACGTTTGCCACCGCGGTCCGTAGCTCCGCGCTCGGTTTAGCTCTGCTAATCCCCCCCCACGATATGTTCTGTTTCTGTCCGTCTGCGTGGTAGGTGGTAGGAGGCTTGGCTAAATATGTCTTAAGCCAGGCAGCCTCGTCTGGGAGGAACAGTGTGAGCAGCAGACGTGTTTACTGGCGGCGGCGCAGACCCACGCTCTCCCCCACGCTGGCGCGGCGTCCGACCACTGGGAGCTAGCATGTTCCCGGCGCCTGTTCAGCGCTAATGTTACTCAGCAGTCTCTACATGGCGGCGGCGGGGGCGGCGGCGGCGGGGGCGGCGGCGGCGGCGGCGGGGGCGGCGGCCTCCTCCTCCTCCTCCTCCTCACCACTGCCACCGCGGCCCGGGTGACATTCAAGTGTGTTGTTCACGCAGAACGCCTCATCCCGCGTCAACACGCGGTCTATTTGGAGAGAAGCTTCCCGCTGCTCTGTGTGGACGTGTTTAGCTATGGTGCTAAACGAGCTTCCGGAAGGCCCTTATCACATACGAACGAATGTTTAGGCTTTGACCAAACGCAATGACGTTTAGCTTGAAGTACACACACAACCATGGGAGAGAGGGAGGGAGGGAGGGAGGGAGGGAGGGAGGGAGGGAGGGAGGGAGGGAGAGTGAGGGAGAGAGAGAGAGAGAGAGAGAGAGTGACATACACACAGAATGAGAGAGAGAGTGAAACAGAGAGAGACAGAGAAAGAGAGGGAGGGGGAGAGAGAAAAAGATACAGGAAAAAAGAGGAAGAGAGAGAGAGGGAGAGAGAGAGAGAGAGAGAGAGAGAGATACATTATTTATGCATTTGATATTCAGAGGGAATAGCAGATGGGTCTAAATTGGAGATTAAAAACCCAACGCTGGAGTTATAAACAGGGACACGGCGGACGCGGGCGTATCAATGATATTATTGGCCCTTGGCTGGCGTCCGGCCTGAGCGCAGCGCAGCGTGACTGATGGGGTTTCACCGTTTTACGACGGGGCGGAGAGAGGGATGCAGTCAGCAACATGCGCGTGCATTTAAGCCTCCTCTGCCCCCTCATCACACGGCAGGTTAATTTGACAGTTCTGGTGACGTGCCTCGCGGACACAGCCGCTAATGAATTAAACGTCCCGACATGGCACGGAGAAGACACTTACTGGAAAGGAAGTTAATGGAACCGGAGCAATGTTCGGAGGACGGCGTTTAGGAGGGTGGGGAGCGTCCGAGGCCGCGGTGGTCAGCGATCCTCTGTAATCGTAGCTGTCTGTCATCTAAAGATTTATTTGTTTTTTTAGCAGTTGCAAACTTTTGATGACGTCGGTTCTACGAGAGGATCGCAGAGCGTCAAGTATCTCGAAAGCATCCGAAAGTCATAAAAATAAGGTGCCACCTTGCATGTTTAGTTTAGAGTCTAAATTCGCCCTCGAGTCGGCCGAAGAATTTAATTAAAGCTGCAGTAATATTTATCCGGTATCTGTGGTTGCCGCCCATTCCTTTACTTTGGCCTGATTGAAATACAACGACCTGTCTGATTACCTATCTACCCAGGTACCTGGGCACACTCATTGCGCATGACCGGAGTCTTCCACAAGGCTAGGCTGAGCTATCGCTAAACCTAGCGAGCTATTAATGTGTTTTTGCGGGCGTTGATTCCTGAAGGCCTGAAGGGAGTGGTTGGATCTTTTCAGTTGGTTACTTTAAAAAACCTAGCCTACTCTAGCTGGTTTCTCCAAATTGCCTACCCTGGCTTTAAAGAAAAAGTTACAAATCCAGATAAGCCTTGTAGCGAGGCTATACTCAAGTAAATAAGTAGGTCACAATACAGTTGGTACTTTCTGTCTGTTTTAACATTCTCTTCCTTCAGTGTTTCCCTTCACCAACTCCTTCCTATACTATTCTGAAGCGGATAAAATAACGATCTCCGTGAGAGATATCGGCATCTCGGCTCTGAAATAATGACTTCGTTCCGAGGCTGAGAATAGAACATTATCTTGACAGTTTCCTTATTGCCTATCGCATATTTCCTATATTTTAGCTTGACGCTAGCCATAATCTGTACCTCCAAAAGGTAAATGTTCTGTTCCTCTTCTCTTTTAATACTAGACGGCACAATAACGAAACACAGTGAGTGTCTGCCCCTTGGCAGGAGCACAATTCCACTTACACCATTCTGTGCATGACAAAACCCTCTTCAGAGGGTATCAAATGATTTGGGAAAGCTTTACACAACCGAGCAGAGAGCTCCGCACCCAAAGCCCGGGGGACTCCCCCGGCATCGTGGTGACGATGGGGAGGCCAGGATTCGGGAGGTATTATTAGGACCCTGCGCTTCATCAAGTGGGTAAAGCAGAAGAAAGTAAGGCGAGAGGCGCGCCAAGAGCCATGGATACCGGCGGCGATCATGCTAAGCTAGCTTGATGAGCGGCCACAGAGGGATCCATCGTGTAGGGCTCTCTAATTAGCCTGTCGTGCAGAGCAGGCCTGTCTTGTTGCCCGTTGACTGATCCCCACTCACTTCACTTAACATTATTCTTGACGACTGGTGCTGGGCTGATCCGACTCTTTCTGGCGGCTATTAATAATCGAGACAATGCCAAAAATAGGGCGGGTGTAGTAGGTCAAATGTTACATGGATAGTAGAAACCCGATGCATATGCTAACTTTCCTGTGGTTTTAAAGCTAAGACGCACGAGTTCAAATTCTCCCGTGTAAGCACGAAGCGCACGGGTGACAGACGAGTATATGTTAATGGCGGAATATTTTGGGAGGAGAATAATCCTAAATTTACCGTCAGGGTTTGCAACTCTGCATCGCGCCTGCCTGGCTCATAGTATCTGACATCTGTCTCCATTCATCAGTCGCCGCTATGCAGCACAATAGCCTTCCGTTAAAATAACTCAACTTTTTCCCTTCATGAACAATACGTTTTTAGCAGGAGAGCAACTCTCAGCACCATTGGTTGCTGAGAGTAATGTCATATTTGGGCAGCTGCATCAATGTTGTACCTTCTATGCATTGCATGTAGTGCTGGACCCATGATCATGGCATTCAAGACACAAGACACGAGCACACCAGGTATGTGAGGCATGGAGGGGTCGTATATAGGTCAGTCTATTCGGGAAACGATGAAAAGAGTTACAGCTTGTATGCACAGGGTAAGACAGTGATGTCTTACCCAACTGTGCTCCTCCACTCTGCTCCTACCACCTTCTCCTCTCTAATGCTCCTCCTCCTCTCCTCTCTTCCTCCCCTACTCTCCTTCTCCTCTCCCCCCTCACCTTGTTTCTCCTTTGCTGTCCCCCCTCCTTCTCCCCTCTATTTGCCTCCACCTCCTATGCTCCCCCTTCTCCCTACCCTCCTTCTCCTCCCCCCCCTCGCCTACCTCCCTCTCCTATCCGCCCTCCTTTTTCTCTGCTTGCCTTCTCTGCCTCCTCCTTCTCCTCCCCCTCCTCCCTCAATCCCGTCACTCCCCCCTCCTCCCCCACCCGCAGGATGAGGGAGATTTATAGACACACACCGGGAGAGAGAGAATGGCGGGGATGCGGTATGAAGGCAGGCAGGAGCATAAAACGCTGTGGTCGGTTTTATTGGATTGTCGTCAACTCTGCGGATCAAGCGAGCCCAGTCTTTAAAAAACACCAATAAAAAAAACACGTCAATATTTGACTTGTGTAAAGCTAGGCGGCCGCAGCGTTTCATTAAACCTATTCCCCCTATCCTTGTCGCAGTGCATGTTCCGGCCCGCAGCCACGTGACCCACGCAGACCCCCCCCCCCCCCCCACATAACACACGTCTCTGTAGTAAACAAATAGGCGAGCAGAATGCTTTGTACTCCGTTCAAAATGTCCTTCTTCATGACAAATTGGGTATCGGCTGACTTTTCACACTCGTGTTGTACGCTTTCCTGGCACAGTCGTGAAGAGGCCACATCTGTCTGTAATCCATCACGCGCACGTCTGCGTTTCCCCCAGACTTGTTGAGAGCCCCGGTATGAGGTAACCAAAGCCCGGGAGGTTATATATGGGCAGGAAGGCCAAAGGGTTGGTGGACGTTTGCTTTTTCTTGTTTTTCTTTGCACTGTAAGATGGCGCCTATGGCTTCTGGTGGCCGGCTTTTCAGATGAAGTGTACATCTTCCCCACAATGCACAAATGGGATTTGCTTTTCTCAAGAGGGTTGTATTTTCTGCACTGCTTGAACCAAAAATTGCACACATGCACACACACACCCACACTGTGGTCGTTGTGTGAAGATGCCGAGACTGTGTTACAGTTAATTAGCGATTCTGTTGTTATTTCTGAACAAGACACAGTCATGGTATGGTGGCCAGCCAGCGCTAAACTACTAACCCCCAGCGGCATCTGTGAGTGTACAAGATTTTTCAAGGACTTGGTAGGAATTGTACTCTGGCTCAAATTATAATATACTCATTCCAAAGTCAACTCTTAAACCACGCAAGTAACCGTTCCGGCCTTGTTGTTATGGAGCCTGCAATGGTGGCAGATATTTTGGTAGCTTGGCAAAACCATTGGCTAGCCAGGCTGATCACTATCTATTTGATTCTTGCTCTCTCTCTCTCTCTCTCTCTCTCTCTCTCTCTCTCTCTCTCTCTCTCTCTCTCTCTCTCTCTCTCTCTCTCTCTCTCTCTCTCTCTCTCTCTCTCTCTCTCTCTCTCTCGCATCCTCCCCTCTGGGGAGCCTTATAACTATTCTTATGGCTGTTTATTGGGATTCGTGCTTCCCACAAATCCCGGCCGCCACTTGAGGAGTGTCCGTTCACCGGGACCGGCTACCGTGACGGTGGTCGTTAGGAGGGGACGATCACATGGGCCGTAAGTAGCTGATGGACAGGGGCAGGGGGTTTGCAACACCAAGGGTCTGTTCCAGGAGTTCAGAGGAATGGGGAGGGGTGTGAGATCAGTTGGAAGGCAAAGGGAAGGAAAGATGGGGCTGAAATGCGGCGCAGGGAACCTGATCTTCGTGACATCAGGCTACACGTTAATGAGCGGGACGGAGGGACTGGGTAAACTATGCGCGACTGCTGAGGGGGAAAGAAAACACCGGCCAAACGGATGGATCCGGTGTTGAGACAAAGGGGAACTTACTCTGTGTGTTTTTATTACTGCTTGGTTTACGAAGGCTTTGATGAAGATGGATGAGTAGAGGCAGCGGCGTGCGGGCCAGAATAGTTTAATTGTCCACGGACAATAAGACTTAAAGGGGAGGGATGTTTTGTGCTTCACCTGGTCAAATATCACAAACAGGTTTTCTTATTTGTCGTATATCGTCAAATTTCTGTCTCCTTCTTTTTTCTTCATCATTCTTTCGTCTTTAAATAAACACGTGCATCAGCATCCAAAAACTCCCAACCCCTTCAGATGTCTATTTGAAGCCAAAACAGGGGTCACTCCACTATACATGGCCGTCGCTAATTGAAAGCATCACAGGAACACAGTATTATTAACCGATGGCATTAGCACCTCCAATATCGCCTTAAGGAAGTAAAGTCCTATTTTAGAAGGTGGGTCAAACCAGGCTGGGCAAACATCTCGGACTGAGATTCAAATTCAACCTGGAAGCATGCCAATTCAATATAGTCGTTTATTACACGTCTTGCTTTGTCTATTCCCTGAACTGTGTCTCCAAACAAGGTCAACATCACCACAGGCAAGGCATCCGGTCAGGTTATAGAAACGCACCAAATTTGACTTGGAAATGCAGGCTAGGGGAAATGAATAGCAGGACATAACTTACGTTTGAGTTCAGTGCCAAGGTTTTCTCTCTAAACGGCATCGCTAAGCTTTGGTTTCTCCGGATTTTAACATCTCTATTCTGAGAGACTTGTATATTTTTTGTTTTAAGCGGAACTGCCTCCTGCTTCTCAACGGCAACATTAATTTTTGCTGTGTCTCCTTTTGCTATTACTTAATATCAAACCGTTATTATATTATTCATGTATCATTCACATTTGATGAGGTTTGATGCGCAGGCCGTTGCGGATGGGCGAGCCCACTTTTAAGCTCTCTGGTCATTGATGCAGCTCTGCATCGATAACTGGAGTGTAATAATGAGCGGGATAATCAGCGCTTCTCTGGTGGTTGACTGAGACTTCACTACGGAGATCCGGTCCGATGCCCGTCTTCATGCTGGGGGGTCTGAGACGGACGGCCTCGGTGACCGACCCTACGATACAAACACATTCCGCCCTAATCGACTCCACTACCCGTTTGGACTCACAAATAGATTTGCGACTGAAATAGATTTTGCGTTGTAAACACATTGATTAGTGAAACGCACGCCACGCTACATTTATTTGCAGATTGATTTACAAAAAGTATTTATTATCGTCGTTTTACAAGGGCTTTTCTTCCCCAAACAACAGATGAGGAGGATGCGTTTGTGTGTGTGTGGAAGAATAAAGTGGTATCATAACAGTAAAGTTGATTGTGCTCTTTTAAAAGAACAAACTAGGGCTGGGTTTTCCCCAAAGCATCCCATAATGACAGCGAGTGCTCTGTTACCATTATACTCCGCTTATTTTAATATGAATAGTCTTGGGGGAAATAAGGCTGTGGTTTATCCACAGCGAGGGAGAGAGGGGGGGGACAGCCCTGGTGTGTTTGTGATATGACGCGCAGGCTCGCAACGCCCCCAGAGTATCAGGTGTAAACTCTTTCTTTCTACTCCTGTTCAAACCCTTGACACTTGACATTTTTAAATATCAAGCCCTCCAGACGAAGTAACTGATTATAGCATCGAAAAACTGATTATTCCGCGACTCCGAACCGAATCGCGCAGTCGCCGATATTAAAACGCAAACCAAAAGATTCTGCGGCCGTGATACAACAGAGGACGTAACAAGCACCGCATTGTTTGGTTAACTAGGAGGATAAAACGTGTTTGCAACCTCCACGTCCAAGTCGAACTCACAGTCATCCAGCAGGTCAGAGGAGCCATCATGGGCCCGCTGTGGTTCTACGATGGTTCTACGGAGGCCTGTATGAGGCCAGGGTCTCCGAGTTCTACCCAGGGGGTGGGGGTCAAGGGCGCAGGTGTCCCGGGGAACGTACCTGTAGTGGTCGGTTCCGGCATGGTTTTCGGGTAGGTAGGTAGGTCGTCCTCTCTACTCGTCCTCCTCTGCACTTCTCTAAGAATCTGTCAGCTTCCCAGACCTCCTCTGCCCTTTTATCTGCCCCCCCCCCCCCCTTGCCCATCCCCCCAGTGGTCACTTATGCCAGACACACTCACACACACAGACGCACACACACAGACGCACACATCACACACATTCCCTCTGCGAGACAAGGAAGGGAGGGTGACAGAAGGACTGTTACTCGAAACCTTGTGTGTGTGTGTGTGTGTGTGTGTGTGTGTGTGTGTGTGTGTATGTATGTGAGTGTGCATTTGTGTTTGTGTGCGTGTGAGCGCGCTTGTGATTGTGAGCGCGCATGTGTGTGTGTGTATGTGTGTGTCCGAGTGCGCAAGTGTGTGTGAGCACGCATGGGTGTGTGTGTGTGTGTGATCATGTGTGTGTGTGTGTTTGTTAGCGCATGTGTGTGTGTATGTGTGCCAGTTTTTGGAGGGGGGAGGAGGGGGAGGAGGAGGAGGAGGAGGAGGGGGGGGGGGGAGGAGGAGGAGAATGAGGAGAAGAACGGCGAGGAGGAGAATGTGGCAAAACGCCTGAGGAAGGCCAGGACAACACTCTTTTATTGTCCCTCCTTAAATAGCTTCTGGTAACAGGATTAATTGGCAGAAGAGCCGGTGCGTATCTATCTGCCTGGGGATGTATATATCGGTGTCGCCAATGCCGCCGCGGGAGAGACGTCACCAGGAGGAATGCCAGGAGTTCAAAGCAGCAGCCTTGTGATTCCAATGTATGGCCATCTCGCCCAGACCCCCTTGTGGATTCACTGTCAACATGGCCGCCGTATAACGGCCCTCTACTGTTTACCGGGTCGGAGGGAATGAGGTCAGGAACAACAAAACACAACCACACACAAACACACACTGACACACACTGACACACACATCCATCCAGACATACGTACACAAAGGGTGCCGATACAAACATACAGTAGTGGAAAATACATGAACACATCTTTTTTTCTTGAGCTAAAGAAGACCTAAAGCCCCTCTTCCCGTCGTATATAGGGCAGCTGTTCTTAATTGGGAAGTGGTTGAATTCCGGGTGTGTTGTGACAGTAGACTCGTTTATTTATTTCTCTATGCAGAGTTTCTTGTTTTCTCTGTATATCTATTATCTCTCTCTCTCTCTCTCTCTCTCTCTCTCTCTCTCTCTCTCTCTCTCTCTCTCTCTCTCTCTCTCTCTCTGCATGCGCAAAGACACACACGCACACACACACACACACACACACACACACACAGTCCAGGCGACAGGTCAGATATATCAGGCTTGGTGGTGTTTGTACTGTATGCTGAGTGCAGCACCATGTTGTGCTGCTCATGTACATAAAGGATAGAGGAGACCATCAACATGTATAAAGTCGACTCACCAAGCCGCTTTTCCCCCGCAGACGACAAACCCAAAGCGTTCCTTTACTTGGAGCCAGATACCCTAGATGGACAGAGATTAATGAAAGGCTATTTAAAGCGAGTGTGCAAGTTGATATTTGCTCAAGGTGAACAGGATGCCCGGGAGGAAAATCTGGGAGGAGGATTTCAATGATTCAAAGATGAACTCCACCGGTTACCATTTCATATCTTAGTAGTTGGACTACTTTATCATTTATTAGGCTTACATGATCCAACTGAAACCGATTCCCAAACCCGATGGACATGCTGTAAAGCCTTCTATTGACTTTGGAAGGTCTTGCCCTAATCGTATAAGTGTTTAATTGACTGCTATTGGACACCAATCTATAAAGTTAATGCAATATCAGCATGCAACTCATTATAAAAGGATTTGATTATACTTCAAAGTCTATATTGTGAACAACACAGACATTTGTAAAATCTTTTTCGAATCGAGAGCAATGCAGCTATACGAAAAATTACACATATAAATAAATTGAAGAGGCAAGGTGTAAGATAAGCCCCATCTTAGTCGGTGGGAGACTTTCAAAATCCCCAAAAGATCAATGCCAGCGTTCCGTCTAGTCTGACTGACTCTTCAACCGAGTGATGCGAGCAAACGTAGCTCGTCTGGCTGGGTGGCGTGAGTGGGCGGGGTTTATGGTGAGTGGGCAGGGTTTATGGTGAGTGGGAGGGGTTTGGGGTGAGTGGGAGGGGTTTAGGAGTGTCCATAGTAAGAATCTTGTAAACAAGGACAGAGGTACCAGCTGACCACCATTTTTTATTTGTAGAATAGGCCTATATCAGTTAAAGGATGTGATTTTATTGTTAATGATTGAAATCGATCAGCATTGAACACTTATGTGACTGACTGAGGTTATTTTAAGCTACAAGCTAGTTTAAATGTTACACATTTCCACTTTAAATACTTTGCAATATTAGCATATTCTCTGTGTATTTCAGATAAAAGTTTTTCTCAGCTATTTCAACATCATTCTGATTTGATGTCGCGGATTAAATATATCCAACTAGACCATGTGTCGGGTTTTTGTTTTGCTTGGGCGTTATTTTAATCAAAAGGTCGCACCCATGCGCTCAGGGGGTGAAAGATATTGTGCATGGCAAGGAGGCTGAAACCAGAAACCCATAACTAAAACACGCAGTGAGCAGCACCGCTGATTGACCGAGCCATCAGTCCCTCCCGCTGATCAGGGGGAGGGGGCAGTGGGAGAACCAATCCATTAGCCGGGCCCCGTCTCCGGAGCACATCTGCTGCCATGAGAGATCGGGGCGGCACTCAGTTAACGGATCAAGAATACGAGGCTTGTTCGTAAGAACACACCTTCATAAATAACGTCCACTAGACTGCAGCCCTGTGAATGGAAATAATAAAGAATATGTAATTAATATCAAAATTTAAAATGTAAATTTTAAATTGATCAAATCAATCGATCTCTTTTTTTCTATATTGTAGCACTGCCTTTTTTTATGAATATATATGTACTTAATTCTTATATCGTTATTGTTGAAGGCACTTACTGTGTGCCGCTTTTGGTAGGCATATGACTAACAAAAAAGACAAATAGGCTAACTGAAATGTAATGTAAATTAAAACAAAGCACAACACACGACAACACTGTCTGTCCCAGATGTGCACCAGTGGGACTTCACATCAACTGAAATCCATTTTTCACTGAAGTCAAGCAAACATCTATTAATAACTTCGGGGTTACGGAGGTGAACCGAAAAGCAAACTCAATCCCGCTGGAATAGTCGCCCATATTTGATTTGACACAGCCGACTATTTAGGTCCGGAGGACATGGGGGGAGGGGGGGCCGAAACCATTCACCCCCCAAGTCCGGTCGCAGCTCCGTGTAAATATACATGCTTGAGACTTGACTCAAACAGGAAGGTGACACCATTGTTTAGCGCGGCGACAGAGAGTAATGTGCTGACCGAGCCGGAGGGAATAGCTACTGTACAGACCTACATAGTTTCAAAGTCGGGTCCTGGGAGGGGAGCCGTGGCACGGTCGCCATATGCTCCGTGCAAACGAGGTCCCTTTGAACCAAATACATACAGGCTCCGCGACGGACAGCTAACCTATTAAATTGGTTAGGTCATGACAAAGATATTTGCTGATGCTGATGATGCTGATGATGCTGATGATGATGATGATGATGATGATGATGATGATGATGATGAGGTCATGGCTAATGGTTATTGTTTGTTGTTGTTGGTGGAGATTGACTGTTTATAATGACAGCTAATGGTGATGGTGAGGACAGTTATAACCGTGAGGCCCAAACATGAAGGTTGAAAACAGGCCGTCTGTGGACCGCTAAATAAATCACAAGAGGCCCTAGGCTGGGATTATATTTATTGACTTATTTATTTTTCGCGACCATCTGCCGACCGTGTGGTTTGACTTGCCATCATGAGGCTCAAAGAGGCTAATTGGATCTAAGCAAACATGTATGACTATGTTGGACAACACAGGGGTCACAGAGGTCACCGCAGGAACCTCGAGGGAATCGTAAAGGGTCACGGTCAGGACAACTGTAGTGTAAACACCCACGCTAATGCATCCATAGCCACTGAGGATATTTATCAAGTGTTTCTTAACTCTACAATTACAGCAAGACAAAATGATCCATAAACAACATAATTTACATTAAAATAAAAATGTATATAATGGAGCACTTTAATTCAATAGAATAAATAGAGTTAGATTAAAAAAGAGTAAGCCTGTGGTATACCTTCGGGTTAAATAGTGTCATGCAAATGCTGGCATAAAATAAATAATATTAGGCTAATTAGTAGTAAACAAAAAAACTAATTTAGGACGGATGACGTGTTGTGTTCGGTGTACGACAGCGCCATCTTCTGGACTCTGGAGGATACAGGCCGCTGCAGGGTAGACGCAATACAATTATGAATCAATTATCTGGATTTGTGTGGACTATGTACGCACATTCAGTGATGCTCGAACCGCCACCAAGTTCATATGTGATTGATTTCACGGCTGTCCTGCCCCACTAACCAAATTGTGTTCTTATTAGTAAAACAAAAAGAGACACTTGATTGATCACTTTTCAATGTTTCCGCTTAAAAGGTTTAGGGTTATTTTCTAAATCGAACTAAATGATAGAACTAAACGAACTAAACGAACTAAATTGCCGTATTCCTTTCCCTGTTTGATGTAATTTTAATGAAAAAAAAAAAAAAACATCATATAGTAGTGCACTCGCTACAGGGACTTTAATTGTGAAAGACTCAACCCGGAAGTTCTTCGGCAGCTCATTTATCGTCCTGTAGTTCCGAAAATGGCGTGTTCATTACCCATTAGGATCTCAATATGTTGTAGTGTTGTACTGTTAATATGCACACATCTAGCGAGCGCTAACAACGGCAGAAAGGTACGTTGTCGTGTTTCCCCTAGCGATTATATGTGAAGTTAAAGATGCTAATGATGCTAATCACAAAGAAGCTGCACCTGTCAACCACTGGTTAGCCTGAGGAGCTAAAATGCTAACGTCAATGGCTGACCTGCTAACGGGGGTCTGCTCGTCTTTATCCTCAGGTCGGAGATGCTGTGGACACTGAGTTCAGTGGGTTCTCCGTGCCTCTGGAGCACTCGTTTGAAGTCGGTGAGTTCAGTTCGTCCTCTGGTCCAGACGGAAACGAGCAGCACTATAGAGACAGACAATATCTCAGCAAAACCTCCGTTTCTATAGACTGTCAATTACCGAATAGGGAAGCATCGTTATGCATAGATCGCTATCGGACATGCATATAGATGTGTGTGTGTGTGTGTGTGTGTGTGTGTGTGTGTGTGTGTGTGTGTGTGTGTGTGTGTGTGTCAATTTCAGTATAAGGAAGCATCGTTATGCATAAATCGTGTGTTTTTGACGACGTGTTTATGTGTGTCTTCCTTAGACCGGACCACAGTGTCAACATCTTGATGCATGTCTGTACACTCTTGCCCTAAATGTGTTGTGTTTCTCTGTATTTCCACAGATGATCTGGCGACGTTTCGGGTGCGCGGGGCCCTGATACTCAAACCTGGGAGGGAGCCGGCCGTGTCACTGTCTCAGAACCAGCTGTCAGAGGAGGACAGGACTAAACTCAAGGTGAGGCCCCGTTGTGAGGGGTTTATAAAATGTCAGTAACTCAGGGTGCCGGTTAATTATACAACATCATTAGACTGGGTAGCCCCGCCCATTCTGCTGCCGATTTGAGTTCGCCCTGCACAAGGGTCTGGAGAAGAGCATTACATTTCTTTCTGCTTCCATACGTTTTTGCGGGAGCCAATCACCAAGCTGGATTTTCCCCGTGGCGCGCTATTGGCTGGTTTAACACAATGACGATAGGTTAGCGAAGGGAAGCAGCCAATCGCGTACCGAGTCATTTGAACTGGCCCGTTGATCACGCCTCTTGTGCTGAAGAAAATGACAGCAGCTTCCCCAGACCAACGTGCAATCTACGATTGATCTTGGTCTGGCAATAGACAGACTACAACATCATGTCTGATGTGCGTTTTAGTGCAAGTGCACTCAGACCATAGAGCACTCGGACCATAGGTATTTTTTTTACCTTGTCAAGCATTTCAAAGTTCTCAGTTACAAAGTGTTTTTGAGAGAGACATGCTGAATAAATACATCTTCTTTTCAAACTCAACAAATAATCGTTTGAATAATCGTGATTTCCATATCGACCAAAATAATCGTGACTATGATTTTCTCCATAATCGAGCAGCCCTACTGTGTGTTAACCTGTTGTACCGTGTGCTGATGTGCTCCCTGCAGGAGGTGGCGGCAGTGGACGGCCTGTACAGAATCAGAGTGCCCCGCGTGTCTCTGCAGACGGACAGGATGTCGGAGAGGCCGATGGAGGGGCACCTCTCTGCCTTCGTCAGAGCAGTACGTTCCTCTCTCTGCAGAAACCACAACACAAACAACATACTTCGTCAATAGTATTATATTTGGTTTGGCAGAATCTGCCTGATATGGCACTGGTACTTTATATCTAAAGTACTTGTATTTGATTCCTGGCTAATGACGGAGGGACTGAAGCCTTACGAGAGCCAGCCTTTGTTTTCCAAGACAAGGTCTGGGATTTATATCCTGGCTGGTTTCTCTCAGACCGAACTACAACCAAAATATAACCTGTTATCCATTCTAATTAAGGTAGAATGAATATAGCCTATGAAAAGATATCAGATCGTCTGTCTTAATCATACGGCTGTTAATCTAACGAGACAACACAACTGATCAGACAGCGTGGATCTGAGGACCAGACAGTGGCAGTGTGACAGTTTCAAGTCCACAGACCCCTACGACAAGCCTCAGTGCACTGTGAAAGCTGTATTCAGAAGATTCTTTCACCCAAAGTTATTCATAGATCGGATCAGTTGAGTCCAAAATTAGCCTCCAAACTCAATACGATCAATTAAATTCCCGGGCCCTGTTAAAAAAGACGTCCGTTCATAACGCCTCCCCTGCCCCCGGCCCCCTCTCCAGTGTGCCATGGTGGAGTCCCACCTCAGCGACGTCATCACCCTCACCACCGACGTGTCGGGCTACCTCATCGGGGTGTCCATCGTGACGCTGCCCGGGGCGTGCCGGGGCAGCGAGGTTGAGGACGAGGT
Source organism: Gadus macrocephalus (assembly GCF_031168955.1). Classification (NCBI taxonomy): domain Eukaryota; kingdom Metazoa; phylum Chordata; class Actinopteri; order Gadiformes; family Gadidae; genus Gadus; species Gadus macrocephalus. The sequence continues at coordinate 2,826,298 of NC_082383.1, forward strand.
GGACCTGGAGGCCTTCAACACCACCCTGAGCGTCAGCGCGCCCGTCAGCGCGGCCGGGTCAGTCTGACACGCAAGGAGTTCAGGGGTTTATCCCCACTTGATTGGCCGATCATTTTGAATATAGCTCTCTATTGCAAGACCCTCGCTCTGTCTGTGTGTCTATATTTAAATGGATAATTTTCTTAAAGGCACAGGCTCTGTGTGTGCCAGAACATAACATCTCTATTGGAGGATTCCGATTGACATCGAAAGCTGCTATGCATCATCGGATATAGCATGGATATTAGTGCCAATTTGTTGTACATTTGATTTTACAGAACATTATTGGGAATGAGTAGAGCACTATATTGGGACCCAGAAACGGTACACTCGTATTACATAACAAATGGAGACACCCTAAATGGGGCACAAGTGGACGACCAATCAGAACACAGCCTGAGTATTGCTTTGTCTCTCTCACACCATCCTTTTTCCCCAGACCTGAGACGGCTCTGTTTATCGAACGCCTGAACATGGAAATCGAGAAGAAGGGAAAGAATCCACAGGAGCAGAAATCTTTCTTTGCTAAATACGTAAGTGGGCCCAACTGCAAACACCACTACATTTGAACTGTCTCTTTGTTTTCCCCCCACCCCTCCTCTCCCTCTTCCCTCCAGATTGGCTCCTCTGACTGTACGGGGACGATAACACAAGCGTTTATGCATTCATCTGACCTTATGCATCGGCTGCATAATGCCATGTAATGATTTGGCACCAGAGCACGTTCCTCAGACCTCTGGGGTATTAACGCGGCCCACGCAGGCGAGAGGCGGGCCGTTCTAGAAGGACAAGGGCAGCCTTGCAATCTGAAAGCCTTTTTACGAGCATTTTAAGAATGGCGCATAATTATTTCTGAGATATACGGTGCATATTTTTAAACGTTGGTCCGACTTTTGTCCCCACTGTGGGATTCAAGTAGATCATGTTGATACTGTCAACACAACATTATGCAGAATGAAGGGCCTGCTTTCTATTCAGGCTCAAGTATACTCTGAAGACAAGTCAGCACGATAGCACAAGGCCGGTGAACCATCGCCAAAGAGCTGTCATTTTCAGTGTACTTGTGGTGGTGTTTCATGGGCAACTTAAATGGAATGACCTGGACTGGAGTTCGCCTGAACTATCGCTAAGAATTCTGGCAATCGTTGTGAGTAGAGTTAGAATACAGAGTAAATAGAGGCCAGTAACCCTTCCCCCCTTCCCCAGTAACTGGACACCAGTACCCCCCCCCCCCCCCCCCCCCCCGCGCCCCAAAAGGACATGCAATCATTGGTGACTGGTCGTACAAATGAGACTAGATTAAAAGATGATGACTGCTGGCGGAGGAGCTCAAATCTGGATAAACCGGGCAGCCCACTTTATTTACCCTAATTTGATTCCAACATCTTGTTGCTGGAGATGGGGCTCTTTAAGCGAGACCTCACACAACCTCGGCCAGCAGAAGGAAACTGAAGTGTCTGTGAAGGATTCAAATCAACACAAACGGCCACTGTATAAATACTTACTACACCGAAACACTTAATACACTTAATATAAACCGGAATCTAGGCAGTGTTCTGGTTTCTGGTGCAGCTCTGTGCGGTCTCCTCCCAGAAGTACCGCTGGGTCCCAGACCAGTGGTGACTCACTTGCATGCGCTGGTAGGCAAAGTGCACCAAAGCACACCTTGGTGTCACCTCTTCGCCCAATGCTCCGGCGACGCTTTGTTTTAGTCCCGGCGCCTCCCCTGCAGTCCAAACAGAGCAGAGTTCCTGCTGGTCGGCTGTGAGTAGACCCAGGGTCTCTGTCTGCCTCCTCGGCCCGGAGCGTGGATGCACTGCAGCTCTCCCCTCCACAGTCACACAGACCCTGCTCAACACATTTCTTAGAAATCCAGGCGGCCGAGTCACACAACTGCTGTATAAATGTGATGTTTTCTGTTTAGTTATCTTCGAGCGCACAATTTCATTCTAACCCAAAAAAAAATGTAGAATAGGTTATTTGATTTGACGAGATAATTTTTTTTGCATAACTTTTTTCTCTGAGGAGGGATTGTGTGGCTTCTACCAACCTGTGTCTGCTCTGTGATGTGCACTGTGCTGTCTGACGACTGTGTGCGGCGCTGCCTCCTGCTGCCGTGTGTGCTGACTTGCTGCTACCCTGCTGTGTTCCAGTGGTATTTGATTCTGGGAGGTGCTATCTTCCTCATGGTGTCCAGTTCGGCACAGCCCCCAGCAGGGGGGGCCGGAGAGCAGAGCTGATTTCCCACTCAAGTACTGTTCAGACTTTTGGCACTTCAAGCTACACACTCTGGCCTGTGTTTTGTCTCTCTTCCTCCTTCAGCGAGTTGTGTGTCTTTAACCTCTGGGCGATGTGGCTAACTGGAGCTCGCCCTCTAACATACCACTCATCACTCACCCTGTTCCTCCCCCCCCGTCTCCTTCCACGGTCAAAGTCAAACATCCTCAGTGGGATTCTGGTTTTATTACCGGAATACCAAAGAACTGGTAATACGGAATCTGACCAGGTGTATATCTTGCTAAAGGTAATCACTGGATTGCTTTAAGTTTGTTTCTTTTAAATATTAAGAAGCATTATCAAAATTGCACTAATAAACAATTGTCATGCAGGATGTTTGCACGGTTTGGGCATTTGACCGTGGGAGATTTGGATGTTCTCCATCACGTTCAACCGTCTCTCCATCACCTCTAACACTTTTTCCTCCTGTTGTCGCAAAAATAAATGGCTAGGACATAATCCGGGATAAGGGAGTCAATTGTTGAAAGGTGGAATCTGAAGTAGTTTGACACTAGGGTTCAGTAACGGCAGTTAATTGGCTGAACATTGATTCCAGGAAATGATAAATGTGTAAAACAAACCACCTGAGATTTTTATATTTTACTTTGCTTCTTTCTTTCTTTCTCCAGTGGATGTACATAGTGCCTCTCGTTCTCTTCCTAATGATGTCGGGCGCCCAAGATCAATCTGGGGGAGGAGCCAGTGGTGGCGCAGCCAATGGGGGTGGTCGATGATTTTTCTTTTTCTTTTTAGTTGACGATAGTTGTTCAGGACGAAAGTTTTAATGGAGAAGTTTCTAACTGCTGTACATAATGCTATTTAAACATTTCTCGTACAATTACAACACGCTGTAATGTCCGAACAGATTGTCCGCATAACCTGTTGTCATTTGCTGATGTTTTTATTCTAATAAGTAAAAAGTATTTATTAATTCCCGGTAGATACGTTTAAGACTGACTGCCCCCATTTAGTCTTTTAACACGGCGCCGTTTAGCATTATCAACTTATCCTAACAAGTGTGTTTGTGTGTGAATGAAATTTAAATTGCAATAAATGTCCCAAGTTAGCGTCCCGTGTGTGTGTGTGTTTGTGTGTGTGTGTGTGTTTGTTTGAGGCTCCCCCACGGCTCCAGGCAGCAGATCAGGTAATTACAGGCTCGCTATTTAATGTTCTTGCCAGGATTGACTCGAATGGTCCTGGTAAACAGAAAACATCCATCTGTTATGGCGGCTAATTGTAGTTATTGTTCAGCCTAGTCATATGGACCACATTCGGATTCAACATGAAATGCGGTCTAATTTAAGAAAAAAGTGCATGTTTTTCCTGTGTTCAGATTGATTGAAAGCCACTGTTTTTTTTTTATTCTGTTTTGTCTGCAAATGCTTCCGTGATTAAAACATTTAATGTAACAAATGTATCGCATTTGAAATTAACCCAAGAAATGTTTTGCTCCATTATAAAGGACTATATAGTGTCATTGTTATGTAAAGTTTTAAACTCGAAATAAATTAAAATTACCCTTAATCCTTAAAATAAATATCAGTAATATTCCAGTTTGGAGCAAGGCTCTAAAAATTGTTGTCCAGTCCACGTATGTCAAATAAACCCAAAAGGATGGGGTCAACTTTTAGCTATAGATAAATCCTGTGTTGAAGTGATAATACCGAATGAAAGCGATCATTATTGTCCATCCTTCGCATGTAGCGCTTCAAATACAACCACTTTGTAACTTCATCCCTTTCCAGTGTTGGCGTGCGAACATCTCAGTGCTAGCCTGCCCTCCACCTGCCTTCCTCTGTCTATTAAGAGCATCAGGAATATACCACTATGTGTAGTCCTCGATGAACATCAAAGATATGTAGCTCTAAAAAGTACACATTATAAATCCCTGTGTCGACAATTTGTAAACCGTTCTGTAGTCGGCGTGCCCGTGGGTGTATTTAGTCCCTACGTTCCGATCGCGAGGGTATAGCCTTCCCCTTTCTGGGGGCTCAGCGGGGGGGGCTTCAACACTTATGTGCACTATGGCCCTCCATGTCAACAGCTCCCCGCTTCTCGGAATCGCCCCCCCCCCCCTGGGGACACGAACACAACGTTGCCCTGTAACCTCGGCCCATCTCTCCCCTCCGCACGGACCCCGCTGGCGTTAACATAGGGACAGGAAGGGCAGCTGAGGTAATGGTTGCGGGGGTCATCCGTTTGTAAGGAGATCCACTACACGGTCATGCGGGGTACTGAGAACCGCGGTGTGTTTGGCTTTTGTGTTGTCATGGCACCGCGTGACCCAACATGATTTTGACTTCTGCGTTACCATTCGAACAACAAACTGCTGCCTTTCTTTACCTTGGGGTAAGCAAAGGCGGCGATTTGCGTGCGTCACACACGATGAGTGTCGAACTACCACGAAACAGGTGATGATCCTGTTCCGTCCTCGAGCGAAAGTGCAATTGACCTGTCGCTAAGCTACGCCCTTAGAACGCAGATGAGCCAGTGACATTCCAGCCTTAACTATACTCGGACATTCGCTTGGACAACTCCATTGAAAACAACAGGGAGGAGAGACATAATATAACATTCAATGATGGATTTATGTTGTTTGTGTAAAAAAAAAAAAAAAACATTGTCAAATGATGTGCTTCGGGTACATGTAACACGGACAGTCGGTATTCTGAGAGGCTGCGTAATGGGGTATATTTCATCCCTTTTCCCAAGCCCCAACGGGACAAGAAGAGGTGTGTACTGTAATGTGGATCAGACTGCATGGCAGGCCAGAAAACTAACAGCATTTAAGCTTGTCACCTGTATGTATTTTTAAGTTTTGAATATACACTCCTCTATAGCATAATGTAGTCCCTTTCGATAGCTTCTGGAAGAAATTAAATAATTTCTCCAAAACCTGCTTTGATATACTGTCAGCTGACATTTCTCCATATGTTTTAGTTATCTAGTCTTTATTTATTTTTTTGAGTTCTTAATGGTAACGACGGGGAGCGTGACTTTGCGACAGGTCAATTACTGGAATGGAATTCTACGCGTTTGCAGCAACAGCAACTGGGGGAACCATTAGAACCGACCAACTGATGAGGGGCGCGGCACAAAATGGGCCCAGCGGGGCCCTGAAGGGCAGCGATAAGCCAAGATAATCCGAGTGCCATGGGGCAGAAGGTTAAATATTTCACCAGTTCTAACTTATTTCACTGATCACCGCCAGATTTTCGCATTTGATGATGTGCTCATCATCAAATGATGGGTTGGTATTACTATTGCCACACTTATGGATTCCTGGCGTCAACAGATAGCCATTGCAGCAGCGTGCGGCCATGATGGACCCGGATAAAAGAGGGGTGAGCGAGGAAGTCTGCAGCACTTATTACTATGCACATGAAACAAACCACCGCCCGCATGCCCCGGCTGCTCATAAACCTCTTTGCTTTCAGGACCTCGGATACCGCGGACGTCACCATGATACCGGAGGGGGGACCGCCGGCTGGGAAGAGAGGCTGATTTAGGAGCTGTGGCAGGGGTTTATGTTGCACTAAACTTGTGGGGACTGTTGATTTTGGCACGGTAAAAGCCTAACGATCTTAAGCTTTGGGAGGGGTAGTTAATCATGAGCTATTACTAGTCAAAACCTCTGTGCCTCCCTCCCCGGACATCCTAAACGTCAACACACACTAAAGCTTTTTGCCCTGTTCCATGATGGCCTCATCTCACGTGGATATAAAGAATGGACAGCAGCTACCGAACTCCCATAGTAGAATAGTTACGGAGGCTGTGAGTGGGAGAATGCCTGGCAGGACGTGGGTCAGAAGGAGAGCTACCTTAATCGCACCCGGTGCAGTGCACGTTCCAGACGTTTCTGTTCAAAATGGGCCTGTTGCCTGGCCTCCGATATCGCTGCTTGCAGCTTTCTGGAGGGCGCGGCTCATCCAAGAAACGTCACACTCGACACAGCGGCTTCTTAGGTCCTCTGCGCCCCCCCCCCCCCCCCCCTGCTCACCCAGTCGAGTCGGGTGAGCGGTTGTCGGAAAAATCTGAGGACAGACCTACCACCCTATCATATTGAGATGATAAAAACTGATTGGAGACGATGGGGAAGGGGCGCTCACCTGTCAACAGCAGGGTGCTAGAACGCCAACGAACGACTGAACCATACGAAGGAACGCTAAGCGATCTGCCCCGCACCTAGTGCAATGTCCGTCCTTCAAGGATTAGGCTTCTCACACTTAGTTTATCCCTCGTCTAATCATACATTTCACCCCAGCGATGCTAAGCAAGCATGTAATGAACTTCTATAATTGGCTATTAAATGAGTGGGCCAGTTGTTGGCACCAGAACACTTGCTGCGTGTTCGGGGATGTCCCCCCTCCCAAAAGGTGGTGCTACAATACTCTAAGCCTTTCTGTTGACGGTGTTCGCCTGCTCGGTGGTGATGACAATTATCTATTAGACACACCACACTCTACATGATCTGTGCGTGTATATGCGTGCGTGTGCGCGTGTCTAATAGATTCCAGCGTAAATCGGGCTGTTACACTCAATTAAGATTCCTCTTGTAATGGCTTGTGTCCCCGAACGTAGAGGCACCAGTCCAACAGGAAGTTCCTTCCTTTGAGTGCTTTTTAATTAAGACATGCACTGATGAACGAGAACATCCTCTGTTGCAGAGGAGGTTGAATTAGTAGTTAGTGCTTATAAGGGAGGCGTAGGGGGATATAGAGGAAGGAAAGCCGCTCAATCTCTGCATTATGTAACGTATTTTTATTTTTAACGCAAGGCGTTCCACAGAGGCATGTCCCGTTCCTTATGAAGAGATTAGTCAAACTAGAACTCTAGACGTTGTATACAAATACGTCTGCGGCAATTAAGACGCTTTGGGGGCAGAGTTCACCATCTTCAGTATAGTCTTTTTGTGATTAATTTCTTGGGAATAAGACACTGAACGTAAGTAAGTGACTGAGCAGCATATGACGCAGATCTTCTAACAGATCATTTCACTCACTAATGACGGGTTGACTGTCATTTCCAAAAAGAAACACTGTAGGCCTATAGTGTTATAACAATGTATGATAATCTGCTTGAATGGAACAGATTTAAAGAAGTTTTGTTGTTGACATCGACATTCTGTCATTTGGTTGTTTTAGCAAAGCAAGCATCCCGCAGGGAAGAAATACAGGGAATGAGAATTCAATGGATCTACACTCTTCTGGTGCTCCGAATGCGAGTCAATGGGGAGGTAGAAGAGGCTGTATTTCAAACGGGACATAAAAACATGCTGTATACACACCCACAGATCCCTACAATTGCGCCAGGAGTGTGTTTGCGTGTGAGACGTGTGTGTGGTCTTCACCTCTCACCCCTAACTCAGTGCTGGGTGGTCGATCTTCTCACTTTCCAACAGCAGGTTAACACTTTGGATTTGGATTCCCTAATACGATTTTGTGCATGTGTATGTCTGTCCATCTACACGCGTGTGTGTGTGTGTGTGTTCGTGTGCGTGTGCTTGTGCGTGGTGCACACTTGAACCGGCCTTGTTTGTGTGTGAAGGAGTTTGCATGCCTCAGATATCCGGCGTTTTTCCCTTGTCTCCATCAGTCACATCCTTGGAAACCATCCCTGAAGTCGCAGGAGGTTCAGGTGTCAAAGCCATCTAGCCACACCGCTATCATCGCATCCAACCGCGATGTTCCCCATCAACGGCCCGGGGGCATCGACCCCTCCCCCCTGCTCTCCCCCCCCCTCCCCCAAGCCCCGCCCGAGGCCTTCCCCCTCACCCCTCCTCCCCGCCTCCCCACCCTTTTTCAGAGGGAATATAAGCGTTCTTTCGGAGGTACGCCGCTACAATTCGCCACCAAAACCGTAGCGTTAGAAGTAAAAAAAAAACGGAGCCATGCCTGCACCAAAGAAAGGAGGTAAGAGACCCTGAGCAAGGCAAATATAGATCAATTAATTAGTAGATTCCTGTCTGAAGTCATTAAAAGGTAAAAATGTCTTACTTAGATTTTATTTATTATCGACAGTTTTCAGTTCAAGCCATATTATGACATGTTATATGGATGTTCTTAATTTGATTCGTTAAAAGGTATTGTTCTTAATGTGCGTTTTACAGTGTGAATCGAAATAAAATTCAGAGCTGTAATATCTACAAATCTAAATATGGGATGATACTGAAATGCAACTAGAGATAAATAGTTATTATGTTTGTAGCTGTACAACGGAATTACCCTCATAGTATTAATAAGGTTTCATCCTATCTTAATAATCGTTCTTGCTCAACTGAAATATGGATAAAGTAAATGTGCTCTGCTCATGTTTTGGATCTATTTGTCATAGTTTACCAATCACTAGGTCTTATTTCATATTTATGAAGTGTGTTTGCCACTGATAATTTGTCGGTTCTATGGCACCAAACGACTTTCCATTGCCAAGTCCATCTCTCATGTCACCAATTGGCAATGCGTCCGCAATCAAAACAAGCTTCAACGATCTACGTTACTAAGTTCGTACATGTGTTCTCAGACGGCGGGTATCCCATACTTTCCTTAATCTCTTGTGAAAAGTCTCCCCCCTCATCCTCGGCACTTTCTCATGTCAATCCTATGTGACTCCCTGGATCATAACCAAGGAAAATATTTTTTTTCTCCATACACCCAATCAACAAATCCCCTTCCCCTCACAAATAGAGACCGACCTCAAATCTCCCCGAGTTTCCCCGGGGTAAGGAGGAACTCTAGGTAGCTTAGTGGTACCTCCCAAGGACCCTCCACGTCTTCACTAATAACCTCCGCTGGCACACAGTAATGAGCTGTGAAATGCTCAATCATAATTGAACTCCCAGAATGCATCAGCGTTTCGCTGTTATTTACGGCTGTGTTGTTCTTCCTGCGCCGTTTTACCGTGTCGTTGCAGACGGCCCGCAAGGCTTCCCCCTGTGGGACTCATCGAGCAACATATTGTGAGAAAACCGTTAATAGTTTATTAATTCACCATGTAGCATCGGATTAATTTACCACACTCTATTCGGCTGGCAAGTCCAATTATTTTCTGAAATTAATTGAATTCATTTTGTCTCCGTTGAACCGCAATAAGTAAGAAGACAAGTGGAAGAATTGACTGCAGGAATTCTGTTTTTTATGCCCTACTGCTACATCATCAACACTTCCGGACGTTCCAAGATTACCAAATGATTATATTAAGGCATGTCTAGGGTGACAACGTGTGACCAATTCCCTCTCCATGCTATCGGCCGCAATTAATTTCCTAGCCCTTCATGGCGACCCCTCAGCACCAGCAGGGCTCCCGGGCCAGGGGTTGAGAGCCCCCCGGGCGGCCCAGGAGCCATTAGGGGCACCGAGGCATCCTCAATCTCCTTTCACTTCCCCCACTTGTCCTCGTCTCACTGATCCCACCGGCGCAGCGGGACACGGCGATCCGATACGCACAGCTCACTCTCCTTTTTGAGATGGGAATCATCACTGATAGGTCTGCTGTCATTCAGTCGCAGATGGCAGTGTGTGTGTGTGTGTGTGTGTGTGTGTGTGTGTATGTGTGTAAGTGTGTGTGTGTGTGGGGGGGGGGGGGGGGGGGGGATTAGAAGGGTAGATCAGGAGGCGACGGTGGCGGCGGGGTACATATGGAACAGGACCAGTGCTGACCGGTAGCATAATTCCACACAGTAATACACGATACATGGATACATGACAGCCATCTGCTCAAACTCTGATCAACGCCCGAAAAGCGCAGAGGTCCTAAGCAGGATTTTGATTTGGAGATGCTGATTTGTGACATGTTTACGGTTTTGTCATCGTCGCCTGTGGTTAAATGTTCCACCAATCTGCCAACACACCCCCACAAAGCCCCCCGGACCTGCCTTTCCATGTCTCTATTGGTGTCCAAGCCATCCATCATGTTTAAGTATCTGTTTATCCCTGTCTGATCTCTGTGGCCTTGCGCTGTGGATCAGGGTCAAACTAGCGGCTGTCCTGCCAGTGCTTATATTCTGCATAGGCTCCACAATGCAGTAAATCCACCCTGACCTTTACCGAAACACCCCCCCCCCCCAACCCCCTCCCCCCTCCGCTATGCCCCATCCCTCTCCACAGCCTTGCCCCAGTCAGCACGATCCATCATTAGGGGGTGACTTGAGATGTCCACCTCATCGCTCATCGGTCTGTCAGACAGACATTGCGGCCTCATGTAGCAACCTCTTTGATTCCCTTTTAATGCCCCTTCCGATGCACCTCCTTTGCCAACCTCTTCCCCCGGATCTCCTCCTCACATTCTGACCCCCTATCTGATTCTTCTGTGGAATCCTCTTTTCAGGGAGCCCATGCTGGGAGAAAGAGAGCTGCTCTCACCGATTCCAGGGAATACTATATGGGCCCCCTTCTTCTCTTTCCTGTTTTTTTCCGATCTCCTTCCACGCTTCTTCTAGCTTTACAGAACGCATCTGCTGCTGAGGCCAGGGTCTGCTGGTGACTTGTTGGCTGATTGATTTGGCCACGCTCATAACAGGGCTGTAATAGCATTCATCTTAGCCACGGTCTAGTTTCATTATTAATGGAACATGCCCTGCCAACTCCCCAGATTTGTCTAAAGTCGTATCAGCAGTGAATGTTAACACGTCCAGAACCTTTAACGACAATTTGTTACATTACTCAATTGGCTATCATGAAGTCACAAACGTTGATGATTGGCCAGATTTTGCAATGCTTTGCTTTTCTTGCGCCCAATGTCAGGTCCAGTGTTTTAGTCTTCACAAGTCCCGCCTTGTTCTGTCCTCAAGTCATCTGGCTATACTTGCTCCAAATCGCTGGGAACGAATGCTAGTGGTCAGATTTCCACTTTGCTTAGGCAAGATTCCAGGGGTAGGTAATCCTCTGGAACCGAGACAAAGCATTTAGACGCCAACACCTCTCTCTCTCTCTCTCTGTGGGTGTCTCTCCCTCTGTCCACCCCCCCTCTCTCTCTCTCTCTTGCTCTCTCCCTATGTCTCTGTTTGCCTCCTGCTCTATCTCACATTCTCTCTACTTCTCCATGGTTGCTTAGCTAGATCATGATCAATGGCCAGCTCACTTTCTCGGCTGCAACAGCTCCATTGATAAGTGTCAACGGTTGCCGCAGAACTCTGTGGTGGCGAGTTTGTCAAACGAGCATCTGGTTGATCCTTCACAGCCTCTTATCAATCTCCCAGTGGTCAGGTGTCATGCTTACACCATTTTTTTAATCCGCTGAAGGCCAATTACGATAACAAACACTTGGAGCTAAAGCCTGTATATTGTGCGCCTTCAAGCAGAACATCTGTTCGTCGTAAGCACATAAAGATTAAACAGATAACATATGGAAGCAACTTAAAAAAGACTGAGAATCAAATTACAGACTGAGATAATATCTCAACATCCCCGGAAAATATTAACGATGACCTCATATGGAAGTGTCACGCAACCGTGGTAATGGGTCTAGCCTAGCGAAAAACCATAACGCTTTGATAGGTGAGCACCAGGGATTAGACGGAGAAGGATATGGAGAAGGTGAAACGGTAACTCGAGACCTGCCACTGAGCACCCTGATGACAGCTCAGACCCCATGGGAACCGGGGATGGATGTGGGATTTCTCAGGATGCCAAAGGACAAACAGAAAGCCGTAGATGAAGTGGAAATGATAAAACTTGTTTTATAATATAACAGTGCTTGCCCAGCTTAGATGAGGTTACTGTCCTGTTACCTTTATAACAACAGAGCTTCTAGTGCCACACATTGTGGCCGTATTTTACTGGACCATGTATCTGGCTGCGGTTTGTCCACTATGGTGCTGTCCTGAGAGGCCTACCTGCTGTCCCTGGAGGGGCTCCTGCTGCGTTGAGAGCGGGCATCGATCTAGGTCTGATTGAACTGATGGTAGTTTGCGTTGCAAATGCATCCATCTAGATCATAGGGGCCCTTGCCTACAGAGACGACACCTGATTTGACCATTATTGACCAAAACCATACCCTGGCTACGACGCAGGTCTGACTAATGGCGTTACAGAATTGAATCGGGTAGGGTGTTTAATCTAGGCCTAAATTAAAACGTTACGTCTTCCTTTTGAATACCGATGACCACTTAATTTTATCAGATTGCGTGGTCTGGGGGTTGCGCTACCTTGTGCAAACTACGCATGTTTGCAGTTTTGTTGTGAAGTGACTTGGGCACCAGATGAACTGTGTATATTTAGACCCTCAGACCCCACCTGTCAGGGCACCACCATGGTAGAAGCTCGCCTACTTGGCTTTCCGGGTGCTGTAACCTAAAGCTCGGCAGTCCTGGGTAAACTGTATGCATCAGTGTAAGGAGAGCGTGTGTCAGGCGTCGTCCATGACATCCTTGTTTTAATAGCGATAGAGGAAGCGTGTCATCGGGAATGCTCCGGAAAAAGAATGGAGACTGGAATAAGAATGGAGAGGCTGTTGGAGATTTGATCCAACCATTGCTTGCATGATAATGGCGCATGGCATATGGCTTAATAAAGGCACGCCATTCCAACATGACAGCCATTGGCTATCTCACTGTTTTCTAAGTGGCACACAAGCGCTGCTGCAGATGCAAACAACCTAACCCCCGAACAATTATTTTCATCTTGTTTTTCCTCTAGGAAAGAAAGGCAGCAATGAAGGTAAAACCTCCTCAAAGCAACATTAACATGTTGCTTTGGGGAAGTCAATGCATTGCATTGGCTTTGGGGAAGTCAATAATCAAACACAGGTGGTCCATTTAAATTGGCAGCCTGAATGGAGTACATCATGAATATTCCTCTGATATATATTTCTTTCATTCTTCTCCCTCAGTTAAGACCCCCCCTTACGAACCGAATCTCCCAGAGCCCACCAACAGGGCTGACCTGTTGAAACGTAAGGATAACACATCATCTCTGACAACTAAACATGCAAGACTTCATCAAAGCACCTCAATTATACGCCAGCTGTTATTTTTACACTTAGACATCCTGAAAGTTTTCTGATGGTACTTCACATTATTCTCCCCTTTTGCACAATTACTGAATCAACTATCTTTATTCATTAATCCTATTTCTCTTTCCCTCTCGGTTGTTCCGCCACTTTACTCCCTCAGACTGGCTGCCCCTCACCTTGGATGACAAGACCGCCATGAAGCTTCTGTGGATCTCTGAGAACGGGACCAAGGTGGCCCGGACAACGGACGCCGTGTGCCCGTACCCCAACAGACCAGATAGATATGACAGCTCCCCACAGGTGGGGCCCTCCGTTGAGATCTGGCTGTGGTTCCCTCCGACCACAGTTCTTCAATAGTCAGACTTGTTGAATGACACGATTGACCAAATCTATTATCGGGTGTCAGGTGAATGAATGAATTTTGACAGGGTTTGAGAGCGGAGGCGTATTATAACCTCAACTAAACGAATGAAGTCCCTGATGTTCTCTCCTCTCTCCTGTGTGAAGGTGCTCTGCAAGGAGGGGATCCTGGGATACCGTGGGTACTGGGAAGTGGACTACGAAGGCTGGGTGGTGATCGGCGTAGTCTTGGAGTCTGCCAGCCGCAAGGCCTCAGAGGGCAGCTGTGGTCTTGGGGAGAACACCGGTTCCTGGGGGGCCGGCTGGGCCGGGTCCTCCTACAACATCTGGCACAACGGGGAGAACGTGGACGTGCAGCTGCCTCTCGTCTCCACCATCGGCATCTACGTTGACCAGCCGGCCGGCATCATCAAGTTCTTCATCGTGGAAGGAGAAGGCGAGAGGGAGGTGAGGCTGCTCCACAAGTACAAAGCCAGCCTCACGGAGAAGGCGTTTCCCGGGCTCTGGATCGGCACCAAGTCCCATTGCATCCTCCGGAAAAGCGACCAGTAACTCGGCGACAGGACGAAGAGAGCGAGGATTGTAAATTGAGAGATAGCATAGAAGAGGAAGGTATCTCGTGTCCTGGTAACAAGTTACGCACTTACGCAAGATCTGTGCATAGTACCGGGTGAGATTCTTGTTTTAGGTTCTCTCGTGCACGAAGAAAGCTTATTCTGTGTGTCCATAAGGATGCCTGATCAAATAATTGCTACTGTGTACTTAACGGCGCATTGTAATAATCGTAGACATTATGGGCAAGCTAGCTGTTTTTGTTAGATGTAATCCTTCTGTAAATCTTGCACGTTTGACTTAGAACAATTTTATATTTCTGTTCATTTGTTGATTGGTTTTGGTCAATAAATAACAATGTCTAATTGTTGCATAACTGTTACTGACTAGTGATTTCAAAGCGCCGATATTATGCCACCAGGTGTGAGTGTGATTAGCCATTACAAGCTGTGTTTAAGTGACAATCACACTCACACCTGGTGGCATAATATCACCCCTTTAAACTACGAATCATTTGAAACTCGAAAGGCTGACTGACAGTGGATTGGACTGGGATAAATAAAATGGCCCTGGCATTTGCGACCCAAAAGCTCTATTTCAAAACTCAACACCAACCCCAATTGTTAACATGAAATGCTTGAGATAAAACCATGGACTGATTAAAATGCAAAACTTCGGGACGCAGAACCCACACGCAACCGACACACACTACAATCGCTGATGAATGCCGACAACAATGCGCACAATTTAATAGGCCCACAGTTGATAAACGCAACAAGTACATTAAAGCACATTCGGCACAAAGACATAGGCCAGACTTATTAAGCCTCAGGCCTAAAAAAAAAAAAAGTTTGGTTCCTGTTGGTCGTCAGTTGAGGTCATGGGTAGGTAGGGAATTTATTTTATTTTTTCCAGCGGCAGCGAATGATAGGTTGTTTTCATTTAAAAACGAGAAAGTTCGCTCATCCTTGTACAGAATGAAGAGGTGCTGTACCAAAACGTAATTATAGTTTGCATAAATGTAAAGCTCATAAAATAATTTGGGTCGCACATAAATTGACAGGGTCGGTCGGAAACCGGAACCAAACCAAAAAATTTTTTAGGCCCCAGCAAATAATAACAACACAATAGCTCCACCAAACTAGAAAAAAGCACTGCCAGCCACAGTACAGTATATAATAATACATGCCTTACCTTCATGTAGTTACCATATACTTTTCTCTGCAACCTGTCAACCACATGGTCGGAGTCCTGCTTCATTAGGATCCCTTCTTCACAGCCATCAGCATGAAGGCCTCCAAATTGTCTGCTCCTAAGAGACGCTGGATGAACTTCAATGTGGAGAGACTAATCACATTCCACTTGTGTGCAGGAGGGTCAACAAAGATGTGTAGGCCAACCGTATTGTGTGGTATAAACATGGGTACATGAGTGAAAAAGTAAAAACGCTGCAGGAGGAAAACCTGCGGCGTCTTTATATCCAGATCAATTTCTTCATCTTGATCCATTTGACTGTCATCTTCCTCGGAGGTAACAGACTGTGACGTTTTATTGTGTGTCTAATTGTGTATTGATTCAGTGGGGAGTGAGGTTTTACAACTCAGACCTCCATTTGATTTTGTCTTGGGAAAATGAAGAGGATCTAGAAATGCCGAGTCAGCATGGGGTCTCTGGTGCTGCTAGCTGAAGCAGCACTGTCAGTACTGCTAGCAACAGATGCCGAGGCCCGACAGACTTTTACCAAAATAAAGATAATTTTCGTACATTTTTCAACCTCAGCCAACTTACCCTAACCCTAAAGGTTAACCCCACTCTTTGGTTGTTGGTGCCCCGATTCATTCTCTTTAAGCATGGCCTTTTAATCTTCCTACCGTGTTAACTTCTGTTCTGATAATTCCCCCCCCCAATGTTGCGTAGCGTAGCAACAAGGTGATCGGGGGGAAATGAGCGTGCATTTGCTGAAAAGTACAAATATGAGGGCCAATTTAAAATGTTTTTGCCCGCTGAAATAAGTAATTTTCGATGAGAATCATCATTGACAACATAATTTCGCTTTACTTTTATTATTTCTTTTAGATAAATGTTACAAGCCATTATTTGTAATCCAACTGGTAGTTGTGAATTGGGCATATGTAAATTATTTGAGTCGTTGTAATTCGACAATACGTTGGCGCCATCTGCAGTAAGATGGCAATATAGCACCGTAAATATGGAATCCTGCTGCAGTCTGAAGCTGTTTTTATCTAGTGAAGACCCCCACCGTTTGATGAAAAATGAGTAGGCAATGTAGTTGGAAGGTAAAGGTAAAACATACACGACAACATGAAAAAACATTTTTTGCTCCTTTATTTAAAACATTAAACATAACCGGACATGTAATCTTTATTTGAGACATCACAGACGCATTCCTGTTACAAGCAAACCCTTTCTCTCTCTCGCTCTCTCTCTCCCAGCAATATATTCTGAACAACCAAGTCCAGTAATACATCGTCTCATGCTCATATACAATCATTCCATCAGTCAGTCATTCAAGAAATTCACAAAGTAATCGTCAGGTTTCCGAGGCACAGAAGTCCTCCGCGGTGCTCACATGATGTGAAGGTCACAAGCCTCACCCCACACCACTCGTAGTGATCTGCAACCCCAATCTCAACCTCAACCCTCTACCATGGTGGGGACCAAAATGGCCGCCGTCAGCCGAAGATACCACATCATATAAAAGTGATCTAGGATCAGGCAGGTCGAGGACTGATGCCAGTTGTGTCGTGTATTTGGTGGCAAGGTAGTGACAACGAAGGTGTGGGACGATGACGTTAGTGTTTGGGACAGCTTTGGCTGTAGTTAGTCGTTCCTTATAGCAGTTTTTTTTTTCTCTCTTTTTTTTTTAGTTAGTGAAAAAATAAACAGAGGTACTTGGAAAAGTCATATACTTCAGGTCTGCTGGTTAATGATGACCACGTCTCCCCTCCCTCACCCCTCCCTCCCCCCACAAACACCACCTTCAACCCCGTCTTTTTTCAGCCTCGCTCCCCCTCCCACTCTCCTCTCGTTCCCCTTCCCCTCGGCCATGCTCTCTCTCCCCCCCACTCCCGATCAGTGTTTCAGGGAGAAGTCTCCTGTGTTGAGGCGTGGTCGAGGCAGCGCCCCGAACATCTCCGTACCGTCGTTGGCGCCCGGGGCCAGCAGAGCCTTCATACTGGCGGCGATGTGCTCCAGGTCAGGACAGCCCGCCTGGCGGAAGAGAGACACCCACAGAAGGGGAGAGAGAGAGACAGAGAGAGAGAGCAGGTGAGAGAGAGGGCGAGAGAGAGGGCAGGAGAGAGAGAGGGCGAGAGAGGGGGCGAGAGAGACGCAAAGAGAGAGAGACAGAGAGAGACCGAGAGACGCAAAGAGAGAGAAAGAGACCGAGAGAGAGAGACAGACCAAGAGATTCAGACAGAAGTGGAGCGAAAGGGAGAGACGGAGAGACAGCGAGAGAGACAGAGAGAGAGTTAATGGAATAGACGAGAAAAACAGGGAGAGTATGGAACATGCCAATAAAGATCAGCCAGAGAACCAGAAGGTGTGTGATCAACACTGCACATCAGCATACCAGATCAGACCGTATAAGTCATGATCCTTTGGAGAACGCACGCACACACACCTCCACCCACCCACCAACCCACCCACCCACCCACGTACCCGCTCTCCGCTGTTGCCGTCTCCTTGAGCACCCCTGTTGCCACGGTAACCCCAGACGGGCACCGACACGGGCAGGGAGCGCGCCATGGCCAGGGCGTTAGCCTGGCGCGACGAGTACGACGCCTGGCCCATCGCCATGCCGCGCGCCGGGGGCGGGGCCTCCTCGCTCATGGACCCTGGGCAAACGGCGGCCAAACAAGCAGATTAAGCACATTCCTCCACCTCGAGTGACCCCGGTGAACCCAGGCGCCCGTCATGAAATGACTCGACAAACACACATGAATAATATCATGGCTTTATTTAACAGCATGAGCCATCCCTGATTAGCTTCCACGCTACGTTAGCGGTAATGTTAGTCTATGCGTGTGTGTGGGGGGGGGGCTTAAATAGCTGTTGAATATCTATAGATCAAGATAGTGCTCCCATACCGTCGGTGCTCTCTTCCTCGCCGTCGGACTCAAAGAAGGGCTCGCAGTCGCGGGACAGCGAGTCCTCGTCCATAGAGAACACTCCTGGAACACAAGGGGGATCACAGCCTTTAGTGCCAGCCAATGACACGACACGTTATAGTGATAATACTTAAAAATAAGAGACCCTAATATAAGGCAGAAGGCTAGTAGTCATTACTCAGCTTGTATCAAATAGACAATTTGGAGAAACCAGCGAGGATAAACTTGATTTTGAAAGTCTCCAACCAACAGATTCCCACGCCTCCCCTCAGACCTCCCTCCAAAGCTACTCTCCAAAAACACATGACTATGCCTTGTGGAAGACGCCGGTCATGTGCCATGAGCACAGCCGAGTCCCCACAGGTCGCCGGATAGGTAGGTAGACTGACAGGTAGGCCATCCATGATCTGACAGGATTGGACAGGCTTATTACAGGCCTGTGATTTCTTGACAGATATGTCAAGAAATGGTACTAATCTCGGTTTTCCTAAATTTGCCTACGCTAGCTTAAATACCAAGACCTTACAATAACAATATTGTCCTACAATATCTTGGGGTCAATTTCCCATTATTAACATTAAACTGGTCCAGCCACAACACCCCTACATTTACTGCCCCTTATTTATACATGTATTTAACATCACTTATACATTAACAGATCATGTATTTAACATCACTTATACATCAACAGATCATGGATACGTTTTTTATTTACCGAAGCCGAACTCAACCATTACATTCATGCACCAGTTATCCCTGAATCTACACACTACACTACAGACTGCACCAAACCCTTCGCATTACTTATTCATATTACTAATAACATTATTTTCTGGTTCCTCATCCCTGACAAGACGATATTTGTTCATCGACTAGTCTTGTCATGCCAACTGGTTTCCTCCGATGTTAGATGTCCGGTTCAACCACTATCCCTGGCCCCTGTGTGTCCTCAGTGTCCTGCCATGTAGAGAACAACGCGCAACACTGAGGTACGTCAGTAAAGGCCCCTCACCGGCACTCTCGTTCAGATTGCGCCTCCTCTCCTCCAGGTCCTCCTCGTCTTCCTCCTCCTCCTCGCACTCCTCCAAGTCCCCGATCCCCGAGCCCAGTCGGGCCCGCTCCACCTCCTCCAGCGCACTCCTCTCCAGCTCGCCGTTGGCGTTGAGCCCGGCGGCCTGGCCCACGGCCCCGGCCAGCCCGGAACTGTAGATGGAGGGGTAGCTCTGGGAGTACAGCTTGGTGCTGGGGCTGACCGCGCCCGTCCCACTGTCGCCCGTCAGGATCTGGAGTTAACAAGAGAGGCAAACAAAACAAAACCGTGTGTTACTCACCTGGCCAGAATTCACCTAGACCCTGCATAGCCACTTCCCACCCTTCTTACACGCCTATTGTATGTTGTACGTCCTGGCACTTAATGTACACACTTATTGTATGTTGTACGTCCTTGCACTTAAAAATAGTACGTAGCATTGGGTAGCATCTTATCCTAGCTATCTTTGCTGTATACGGGGAATGGGTTAACCTAGAGATGGTTAGTGCTTGGCACTTGGTTCTATGACCATCCTTACTGTACCGACAGCGATATAATGTGGTTTCTCTTTCTTCTGACAGATGTACTTAATGTAAGTCGCTTCGGACAAAAGCGCCTGCTAAACGTCATGAACGTAAAGGTAACGTCGTCCTAAAAACAACAACCCGAATCGCTTCGGGCCCTTCCTGGACGGGAACCAAACCCACATCCCGGGTTTCCCGCCGGTCACTCACCGCCCTGGACCCGGCGTCCGGGATCCTCTCTGCGGAGAGCACTGGCCCCGCCCCCGGCCTGGGCGGGGCTCCCCCCGACCCGCCGAGGCCGGACGGGCGCGTGTGGCGCTGGGCGGTCAGCATGGTGGTGGAGTGCAGCACGGCGATGTCCTCCATGTAGCGCCGCGCCGCCACGGCCAACGCCCCCTGGCCCCACACGTTGTAGGAGAAGTCGCACTTCCTGGAGAGGGTTCCGGCGCCGGCGCCGCTCCGGGTACGGTCCGCCTCCACCGCCGCCGACGGGAGGAACCGCTTGCAGGCCGTCAGGATGGACAGGTCGCAGCCGGTCTTCTGGCAGTAGGCCTCGGCGGCGGAGAGCAGGGCCTGCCAGCTCTCCTTGTGGTTGTCGGGGATGTCGATGTCAGAGGACTGGGTGATGGAGGCCATGGTGGTGAGGGGGGCAGCGGTGGGGGAATGCAGCGTTTTGGTTAACTTTGGTTAGACTCGAGCGGGCCGGAGGACGGGGAAGGCCTCTTTGAAGTCTGGGTGGAGGTTAGGTTGTCGTGTTGATATGGAATAATCCTGAGTATGATACGACTTCGCTCTGCCTTGTGGATGACGTCAATACATCTGTGTGGCAATGGAAAAAGTGCTGTTTTTTGCGGCCTATTTTGCGCTGGAAAAGTTGCTAGAGAGGCACTGAAATTCTGTCGGACGTGGTGTGTATAGGCTGTGTCTGACTGCAGAGTCGGGGAGAGATGGTCCTTGCTGGTGACTTGGTGATACCTGTAGATAATGACAAGCACAAATCATTGTAGAAGAATGACAAATCAATTGAATTAGCATTCAATCTAAATGGAGATCTATAGCAATCAAAACTTATGTCCTCCCTCTGTCAACCCTGTTATTCTCGCCGTCCCTAGCAAATGGGTGGTTCAGATACCATGTATGCTGTGGTATCCCTAATACGCTTTGTTTTCAATGCAATCCTTGCAGGTTAAAGTGCGGAAAGAACCTGCATTTTGAATGCACGCTATGGTTATTTCTTGACATGCTCCCAAACGACGTTGTTGTTCTTGTTTGCTCAACGTTGCAGGCAGGGTCGCCTCAGCAGCGTCCTGCACCCTCCTCATAACCACACTTCTTCACCTCCATTTTTAGGCTTTGACAAAGCCTCCACAACTAAAATATGAATCTAATTCGCACGGGGAGACGTCAACTTACGCATTCAGTGTCGTCCCTGCGTGAAGTCAGATCTGTATCATTCATAAACTCGGCTTGTTTTCGAGCTTCTTTGTCTGTGTGGTGTTGTCTCCTGATTTCTCTCCCCTGGACTCGGCTGTTTACAGACGCGCAGCTCGGACGCACGGGAAGTGTTGCCAGATTGGGCCAGATTTTCCTCCAAATCTGGCAACACTGCCTTCAGCTCGCTACGGCTAGTGTTGCCAGATTGGGCGGAAGATCTGGCCCAATCTGGCAACGCTGCGCACGGACGCACGGAGGCCACGTGATCAGCTCACTGTCTTCTGCAATAACTGTACAATCTCACAACAACATTTATTATTTAAGTATTATTTAACTGAATTTCAAATTAAAACTCTGCCTTTTAAAAATATATGTATTATTACGTTATACTAGCCTAACCTTGCCAGACAAATTTGGCACATTAATATGCAAGAGCGTATAAAACATGAGCTCCCAGATGCGTCTTGTTCCAAGGCCAACGCTATAATTATGTATCGCATAAATTATGTTTTATTCTATGTTCTATGTGCGTTTTGGCGGCAGAGCTTCATAATAGTTAAAAACAAATAAAAAAACATAAGCAGTGAACCACTCCACCGAACTACCGAGAATTGAATTAAGAAGAAATTAATTAGTTTTAATCCGTTTGAAACAGCTCGCCAAATATTTAGGAGTTCAATACTTATTAGTAATATACTTCATACTTGATCATAATTATTATGTAACGTGTGTGTTTTTTCCGGTTGGTCGGTGGGCGGGGCTTCACCAGGGGGGAGGGGCTCCACCAAGGGGGCGGGGCTGCATCCGGGGGGGGAGGGCCATGACGTCATTGTGTTGTGGAGCGGAGGAGCGGAGCTTCAGGAATGGAGCCTAAGGTAAGACACAATACGGCTGAAATAGGTCTGAATAGTGTCCATTGTTACACATGGGCCCATCTCCCAACAAAGTAATGGTTCCTGCTGGTCATGTTCTATTTTTCCATGACCGTTCAACGTGGTGATAGGAAACTAGGCGGACAGAACTAGCCGAATGCTAACCAAGTTGACCAGGGGACTGCGTATTGACAGCGCAATGCTGCGTCGTCTTCCCTTCTAAACCAGACAAACCAAGACACGAAGCTACCGACTGTTAGGAATTAACATGCGTTCATCGTGTATTCTCTTCTTGGTCTAAAAGCGTAGTGGATGACATTTATTTATTAATTATTTTAATCTCCTGACACAATGGTTTACTTCCCAGTGTCTGACGTTCATGTGACCGCCGTGACGTCACTGACCCATTTACAGTAGTGGCACATTAGTCACTAATCACTTTTTTTTAGGAGCCCCAATGTACCTCCCTGCCGCTGGAATGCTGACCAACCGGAACCCGCTGGTCCTACTGCTACTGTTACATGCTACTGCGTTACCTTTGTACTGATGGGTGGTTTCTTCCCCCCCCACAGCTGATATTTGAGAAGGAAGGGGTTTACCTCCACACCAACGTCAAGAAAAACAATCAGGACACCTCCCTACCTGGTTTCATCCGTATTGTTGAGCGGGTAAGAGACAAAGTATCGGCCGATACCGAGTATATACTGATACAGCATCTAGCATTGTAACCACTAATAGCTCTTGTTTTAATTAAAGGGTTCTCTTACGATGACAGTAATGTAAAGTCGGTTCACTTACCGTCCTGCACTTTAGGCAGTATCGGAGGAATTTCCGATACTGGTATTGGTATCGGAACAACGCCACAAATAAATATGTACGCGTCAGATTCGAGGAACACCAAAGACCTTTTGCGGTGACTACCAACCAAGAGAATCAGTTTTCATTGGATGTTTTTGTTTTCAGGGGGGCGAGCCCTCGCTGGAGTGGAGCCCGCTCGAGGATGCGGGGCGCAGCACACCGGCGGTTTTCTACACCAAGAAGGTCAGTGTGTCCCTGTGTTTGGTAGCCAGGCAGATGCACAGAAGCACCTGTGTTTGATAGATAGCCTAACAGACGAAAAATGCTCTCCCAAGTGTGCCTCCCTATGCCCTGTCCACTAACCAAGCTCCCCCCGTCAGGACGGAGAGGGAGGGGAGGAGGACACCAACTTCGACCCGGGCTACGAGCCGGACTGGGCCGTGATCAGCAACGTGAAGAGGGCCAGGGAGCCAGTCCCGGTCAGGAACACGGGTAAGGACTTAGTGGGGGAAGTCTGGGCCGGTCTCTTGGAAACAAGCGTTTTTGTCTGGTAGGGCAGCACGATCTATCGTGTTGCCACAACAAAGGGCAACGTGGCTAATTGACTTTCCCATTTAATCCGCCAATATAAGGCATTGTATGACGAGTGTATAACGCTACATAACACCCTAAATATTATACATTGTTAAAAAAAAATTGAGGATTATGTTCATTATTATTATGGTTCAGCCCTAGTGTCTGTATGTAGTCTCTTTTGAATTGAGTGATTATTATTAATCACACAACAAGCAGGGATCTTAATTCTGATTCTATTAAGTAAAGTCATTATCATTTGTTTACACAGGAGCTTAGTTTGGCCCAAGCTATTGTCATCACGACTGCATGTGAACCGATCTTGA
This sequence comes from Gadus macrocephalus, assembly GCF_031168955.1. Taxonomy (NCBI): domain Eukaryota; kingdom Metazoa; phylum Chordata; class Actinopteri; order Gadiformes; family Gadidae; genus Gadus; species Gadus macrocephalus. The sequence continues at coordinate 2,850,160 of NC_082383.1, forward strand.
CCCCTGAAGCCTTATCTGATAGGTTTGTGATTAACTCAAGAGGCCCATTGATTAGTCTGAACCTTGTAGTTTAGCAGTATTGGTAGAAACCCTCAATTCATGTTGTATTTGTTAATAAGTTTAAGTGTTGGGACAAATTTTTTTAACTTTTGACAATATTACATCATATTGATTCTGATTACACTTATTTGGAAACAGTGTGGATCATGTGATCGCAAATACCTCAATTGTTGGAGCTTTTATTGTTCATTGTCGCTTTGGATAGAAACACTCATAAATGTGAACGATAATAAAAATGTAATTAAATTGGGGCTTTAATTGTGTTAACTAGGAATGGGTATTGCCAGGTACCTCAATTCGATTATTTAGGTCTTGATTCGATTTGATTCGATATCGATTCGATTCATTTCGATTTGATATTGATCCAATTGCTTCGATATCGATTTCAATAATTCGTGCAGATGACAAAAATACCTAAATATTGTTTAGAATCAACCATTCCAAAATGAATTAACCATTTCATTGTGCTTTAACTAGCAAAAAGGGAATACACCATTGTATAGTACTGAGCTAAACTTGCAGCATAAAATTAATAATCATAACATGGACAAATGTAAAAGGGCATGTGCATTTAGGCAACTCGCTTCTAGATTACAATGACTGAGTATGCTCCTTTTTTCTTATTTTTTATGGAAATAATCGATTTCAAAAAAAGTTCTGAATAAAATTGAATCGAGAACAAATTAATTGCGGTGCATTGATGAATCAATATTTGTACCCAGCCCTAGTGTTAACACCTTTCTGCTCCGGCCAGGCGAGTGGTCCTTCTCCCTGCCGCTGTCTGAGCTCTACTCCCTGAGGAGGGCCCGCTTCTCCCTGGGCCGTAACTACCTGGTGATGACGAGCCGAGGGGGCCACCCGCTGCCGCCGCTTCACTTCCACCGAGGGGGGACCCGGGGCCTTCTGCGGGCCCTGCAGCGCTACATCGTCCTGGCCCCGTGAGTCTGTTTTTAAGTCCCATCTTAAAACTCTTTTCTCTGGCTTTTAACTCCAGGTAGCGTGTTGATGTTATGTCGATGCGTTGATGTCATGTAGATGTGTTATGTGGGTATGGCTTTGACTCCGAACTTCGTTATTAGAATATAATTTGAATATCAAAAAATTTATCAAAATTCAAACAAATATTAGGCAGCCCTTAATATTCGAACCCGTTATGGGCAGGCCAAGAGGGAGAGACGCCGACGCAGTCTATTCATAATATTGTAATGACCACGGAAGAGGCGGTGAATGAAGTATTGATTAGACAGCGATTTATTAGAAACCTAATAAACCGTTGGAACATGCAAGACCGGTAACCATAGCAACGCGGTAAACAAACCTCGCGAATATATTCAAATATTAATATTAATAAACAAACAAACTTCGAATATGAATTTTGGGCAAAAGTCAAAGCCCTATTTTTGGGCAGTGTATTTATTTTTTTATTATCTTTATATATTTCTTATCTTGTTGTACAGCACTTTGGGTACCTTGTGTTTGTTTAAATTGTGCTATATAAATAAAGTGGGGATGGATTGGATTGGATAGAATCATCATCAGTAATGTTTTCTGTCTGGGGATCTTAAAGATGCAGTGTGTGGGATTTAGTGGCATCTAGTGGCGAGGTTGTGTTACTGCAATGAAAACTGAGTAAACAAACCTTCCCCTTTCTTTAACATTTACATTGAGGGCATTTAGTAGACCCTTTTATCCGAAGCGACTAACAATGAGTACATTTGTAAGAAGAAAGAGAAACAACAATATATCGCTGTCGGTACATTAAGGATGTTCATAGAACCAAGTGCTAAGCTTTTACACCATTCCCTTACCTTTCCCATGACTTAGGAGAAGCTACGGTGGCCTGTACTGGCCAGTACTACACGAGTAGGCAGGTATAAATAGATGAGGTTCCTTGGTAGATTTATTAATTGTATTTAGTTATTGAATATTAAGAACTATAGATCATAGCTTAGTAGTTATATGGCGATTGATTGTTAATTGATCCTAATTGTGTAGCAGTTTAGTGTCTAGAGTCGTTTATCCGTCCTTTTTTTTTACAAATAAATGAATAAAACGTATTTTTTTCCTACTAATATAAATAAGGATATTATACAGTATATCCAACCTATCACCATAGCATCGCCCATCATGTGCAGAATAAACAAAGATACAAAGAATGAACAAAGCCGATTTTCATTACACAAGTTCAACATTCGCTGAGTTTTGTTTTAATGTAGCATTTGGTATACTACCAAAATTAAAGCTTGTGCAAGCTTTTCCCACTATTTCCAACAAAACAATTCACACAAGGTAAATAAAGGTAACCATACGTATACAATGAATATGTTGTCTGTCAGTACCACATATGTCCAGTAGGTATCGCCATTGACCACACAGATCCTGTGGGCTTTACTTCCCTCTTGCATCACTGTGAATCTCTGCTGAGCCCCACCGCCTCTCTCTGTGTGTCCCCCCGCCCAGATCCCCCATGGACGGGCGGCTCTTCCTGGCCTACCCCCACGACTCGGGGGCGCTGTCCCAGTCCTTCGATGAGCTCAACCTGATGGACGACGGCAGCTCGGACCTCGTCTCGGTACAGCTGCTCCTCCGTCCGTTTGAGGCCAGTTTAAGGGGAACGCAGGTCGGACAGGGACGTGCTGCACGTGTTGATGTTGTGGCATGCTGTGTTTGGCTCCAGTGAACGTTACTGTAACGACCGCATGACGAGGGATAGCGTCAGAGGCATGGGACTGACATCCAGGACTTTACATTAAATACAGTAGCAGAGACGGTATGGGCAGGACTGACAGAAAGCGTTTGCATTTGTGGGAGGAGTCCAGAGTCAGGGTGGCAGTGGTGGGAGGAGTCCAGAGTCAGGGTGGTAGTAGGGGAGGGGACCTATAGCCCCTCTATGATTGGTGGACAGGGAGCTATAGCCTCTCTATGATTGGTGGACAGGGAGCTATAGCCCCTCTATGATTGGTGGTCAGGGACCTATAGCCTCTCTGTGATTGGTGGACAGGGACCTATAGCTCCTCTATGATTAGTGGACAGGGACCTGTAGCCCCTCCCTGATTGGTGGACAGGAACATATAGCCCCTCCCTGATTGGTGGACAGGGACCTGTAGCCCCTCCCTGATTGGTGGACAGGGACATAAAGCCCCTCCTAAAGGGTCAGCTGGTATTTGTGTAACTTCCTTCCTTTGTGTATGTTGACAGAGATTCATGCAGGACCCGTACGCCACGACCTTCGGGGGCTTCTCCAAGGTCACCAACTTCTTCCGGGGGGCCCTCCGTCCGCCGGACTCCCCCCTCCACACCATGGGGGCCCCGGGGGCCAACGGGCACACGTCCATGGAGGAGGAGCCAGGATTCGAACTCATCACCTGTGTGAGTGAACCCGGGCCGGTTCTGGGTTGGAGGGGCCGCTTGGGAGAGCTTCAGTGCTGTCTGTCTGTCCGTCTGTCTGTCTGTCTGTCTGTCCGTCTGTCTGTCCGTCTGTCTGTCCGTCCGTCCGTCCGTCCGTCTGTCTGTTTGTTAAGATGTTTATGGATGATTTGTGTGTATGTTGGTCTGTCTGTATATTTAGATGTTTATGGAGGATTCCTGTGTCTATCTGTCTGTATATTAAGACGTTAAGCATAAATCGTGTGACTGTTTGTCTGTCTGTATATTACGATGTTTATGCATGAATCGTGTGTCCTTCTGTATATTAAGATGTTCATGGATGATTCCTGTGTCGGTCTGTATATTTATATGTTTATGGATGATTCCTGTGTCCTTCTCTATATTTATATGTTTATGGATGATTCCTGTGTCGGTCTGTATATTAAGATGCTCATTGATGATTGGTGTGTTTGTCTGTCTGTATAATTAGGGGGCGGAGCTTGGGCCAAGGCCAGAAGTACTCAGAGGAAACCCGCTGGACAAGTGGGATGAGTTTCTGGATCCAGAGGGGCGTGTCCAGAACCCGGAGAAGATCAAAGAGATCGTGTTCCGAGGGGTAAGGCTCCCGTCTCCGTCGCGTCGCCATGGGAACGACCCTCCTCCCGGTTCGGTTCCCTAACGACGCTCTGTTGCTCCTGCAGGGAATCATTCCATCGCTCAGGAAAGAGGCCTGGAAGTTCCTGCTGGGCTTCTACCCCTGGAACAGCACCACCAAGGAGCGGGAAGACATCCTCAGGACCAAGACGTCAGTGACACCTCCTCCCGGCTCACGTGATTCGTCTAGTGACTTCTGTTAACTTAAGATGGACGCCTCTTTAACTAACCTGTGTGATTTGCTCTTTCTCAGGGATGAGTACTTCAGGATGAAGGTTCAGTGGAAGTCTGTCAGTGAAGGGCAGGAGATGAGGAACTCCCTCCTCAAAGGATACAGAAACCTGATTGGTAAGCCGGGCTGTCCGTCAAACTCTTTATTTTAGAGAGTGAGAGACCTTAAGAAGCAATGTGAGCCGCAGTGTTTAACTGTCTCTATTCGGGATGCGTTCAGAGCCCTAGTGTTTAGACGTCTCTATTTTGGATGTGAGCAGAACTCTAGTGTTTAACTGTGTCTCTGTTCTGTTCCTGCAGAGCGGGACGTAAACAGAACCGACAGACACAACACGTTCTTCTCCGGGAACGACAACCCCGGGCTCACCCTGCTCCACGACGTGCTGATGACCTACTGCATGTACAACTTTGACCTGGGTGCGTACGCCACGCCGTTCCACCACCTCAACCCCAACCAGCCCCGGGTCGGGCTGTTAGGAATGAGCCCGGTCCCTTGGGTAGTTTCTCAGCCCTCACACACATTTTGTGAACAAGTCACAATCTGCCACATCAAGTCGATTTCCGGAAAATCTTGACATTTGTGTGTTTGTTTTCAAGTCAGACCAATGGCGACGAATGTCCCGGTCCAATGTTGTCGATGGTTCCGATTTTGTCAATGATTCCTCTTTAAAGAGTGACAGAAGGAACAAACCAAAGCATAAGTGACAGCAGCACTGCCTCTGGTAAAACACAGACTTCAGAAGATGTGTAAGGTCCTTGACGTGTCTGATTGGCCACGCTGAGTTCCTGATGTTGTCCATTCATCCCCTGTGTCAGTCGTGTTCTGTAAGATCACTGATGTGAGACCGCCAATAGGCATGACCCACGTTGCGCTATAAATGGTGCGATCCATTAGGTAGGATTTCAACGATTTTGCCGATTTTACATTCCACTAACAATTCCACGAATCCCTACTATTCATAATCACCCTCACAGGCAGTGAGCTTTATGGTGTGTCTCGTTGTACAAGGACCATGGTTCCCTCCACTCAAACCAACCGTAGAACCCCAAACCACGCAGGCTGTCTCTGTTCCTTTACCCTCGCTCCATGGTTCCCTCCCAAGGCTACGTCCAGGGGATGAGCGACCTGCTGGCCCCCCTGCTGTTCGTCACCCAGAACGAGGTGGAGTCCTTCTGGTGTCTGACCGGCTTCATGGAGCTCGTGGTGAGTGGACCTACCATTACATCATTTACATTTACATTGTCATTCAGGGAATTTAGCAGACGCTTTTATCCAAAGCGACTTTGTACATTTGTCAGAAGAACATTTGTACATTTGTCAGAAGAAAGGGAAACATTATATCGCTGTCTGCACAGTAAGGATGTCCATAGAATCAAGTGCAAAGCACTAACCATCACTAGGTCAACCCATTCCCCGTACACAACAGAGATAGCTACGATAAGATGCTACACAATGCTAAGTACTAATCCAAGGACGTACAACATACAATAAGTGAGTACATTAAATGCCAGGAAGTACAACATACAATAAGTGAGTACATTAAGTGCCAGGAAGTACAACACATAATAAGTGAGTACATTAAGTGCCAGGACATAAACATACATTAAGTGCGTACATTAGTACCTTAGCATGAGTCACAAACCCATAGCCGCTCCCCCACTGGGGAATAGAATAACTGTAAGCGTACCTCTCTCTCTCATTCACGACGTGTATCAAAGAGAGTATCCACATGGTATCATAGCAAGAAGGCACCATTCCGTTTTTGCGATGCCTTACCCCCCCCCCCCCCCGTCCTTCCTTCCCCTCCGTCCACAGCACCACAACTTTGAGGAGTCGCAGGAGGCCATGAAGCAGCAGCTGCTGCAGCTCAGCCTGCTGCTGAAGGCCCTGGACCCTGAGCTGTGTGACTACCTGGGTGAGGGTCTCCTCCATACGGTCTAGCTCTCAGCCTCTCTCCTCCATACGGTCTAGCTCTCAGCCTCTCTCCTCCATAGGGTCTAGCTCTCAGCCTCTCTCCTCCATACGGTCTAGCTCTCAGCCTCTCTCCTCCATACGGTCTAGCTCTCAGCCTCTCTCCTCCATACGGTCTAGCTCTCAGCCTCTCTCCTCCATACGGTCTAGCTCTCAGCCTCTCTCCTCCATACGGTCTAGCTCTCAGCCTCTCTCCTCCATACGGTCTAGCTCTCAGCCTCTCTCCTCCATATGGTCTAGCTCTCAGCCTCCCTCCATACGGTCTAGCTCTCAGCCTCTCTCCTCCATACGGTCTAGCTCTCAGCCTCTCTCCATACGGTCTAGCTCTCTGCCTCTCAATAGGGTCTAGCTCTCAGCCTCTCTCCATAGGGTCTAGCTCTCAGCCTCCCTCCATAGGGTCTAGCTCTCAGCCTCTCTCCATAGGGTCTAGCTCTCAGCCTCCCTCCATAGGGTCTAGCTCTCAGCCTCTCTCCTCCATAGGGTCTAGCTCTCAGCCTCCCTCCATAGGGTCTAGCTCTCAGCCTCCCTCCATAGGGTCTAGCTCTCAGCCTCTCTCCTCCATATGGTCTAGCTCTCAGCCTCCCTCCATAGGGTCTAGCTCTCAGCCTCTCCCCTCCCCCAGTGACGCAGGGTCCTGCTGTCTCTCAGCAGACCTCTGACAGCGTGCTGCTGTGTCGTTGTGCCTCCTCTCCTCCAGACTCCCAGGACAGCGGCTCCCTGTGCTTCTGTTTCCGATGGCTCCTCATCTGGTTCAAGAGGGAGTTCTCCTTCGAGGACATCCTCCACCTGTGGGAGGTGAGGCCACGCGTTTACACATGCGCACGGACGGCTAACACACACACATACATGCATACAAACGCACACACGCGCTAGTGCACACGCACGCACGCATGCGCTAGCACACACGCACGCGCTAGCACACACGCACGCACGCACGTATGAAATTATTATGCATCAGACATGAAAAGTAAAAAGGTGATATGCAGACGATTGCTTCCCCCCTGTGGCAGCAGAGAGCATAGCGGCTCATGGCAACATGGAAACTGACGTCATAAAATGTGTCTTCGCTGATACAAATGGTTTTTTATTAAGCCTAATATCCTCCTGATGCAATGTCCTCTATCGGCAGGTTATGTGGACCCGCCTCCCCTGTGACAACTTCCACCTCCTATTGGCCTGTTCCATCCTGGAGTCCCAGAGAGGAGAGCTGATTGGCTCACAGCACGATTTCAATACCATTCTCAAGGTGTGTGTCTGTCTGTCTGTCTGTGTCTGTCTGTCTGTCTGTCTGTCTGTCTGTCTGTCTGTCTGTCTGTCTGTCTGTCTGTCTGTCTGTCTGTCTGTCTGTCTGTCTGTCTGTCTGTCTGTCTGTCTGCCTGTCTGTCTGTCTGTCTGTCTGTCTGTCTGTCTGCCTGCTGCTCTGTGGTTCCCTCTCCTGAACGTCAATCTCACGGCATCCATTTTGTATCTCCTCCCCTAGCACATCAATGAGCTGACGATGAAGCTGGACCTTAACACGGTGATCTGTGGAGCTGAGGCCATCTATCTCCAGCTGGCCATGTGCAAGGTGGGTAGCGGCGCTAGGGAAACACTCTACCTGCTAAATGGTCCGCATTTATACCGCGCTTTTCTAACCAGCGGCCGCTCAAAGCGCTTCACAATACCGCCCAACCTTCACCCGTTCACGCACACATCCACACACCGATGGCGGAGTCGGCCACGCAGGGCGACAGCCAGCTCGTCAGGAGCAGTCAGGGTGAGGGCTCTCGCTCAGGGACACTTCGACCGTCGGCCAGGAGGAGACGGGGATCGCACTAGCAACCTCCCGGTGACCAGCCAACCCTACCTCCTAAGCCATATGCGGCCCTCTGCTTCTGGTTATTCAACCTTCGTTCATTCACGCTCGTCTCGTTGAGCCTGAGCGCCGCTTTTCAAAAGAGGCTTGATGACAAACGCACAAACGGTTCCAGAACTGACGTCTTCATCTACAATGAAACGCTCTCTCATGCCCCGGTTTATATAACCTCCTCGGCTATGTGGGACAGCTCCTTGTTGGGCCTTGTGTAGCCTCTGCCTGCGACTGTTTCTATTCTGTGAATCTGAGGAGGACCCGGCGTCTTTTTAATAAGCAGCTATCAACATGATAAGCAGGCGGATCAGCGACTGCTGAGTGATGTATGGCTGCTGCTGACTGATCTGGGTCACCTCCGCCCATGGAGTCTTACCTTCGTCTCATTATCCCTCTCTCTCTCTCTCTGCTCTGTCTCTGTCTATCCTTCATTCTATCGTGCATTTTTTCTCTTTCTCTTAATTATTTTGTTTTATTGTCTCTTACTCTTTATTCAATTTATCTCTCTCTCTCTCTACCTCTCTACCTCCCCCTCTCTACCTCTCTCCCTCTCAATCTCT
>NC_082383.1:2858951-2898536 GCF_031168955.1 Gadus macrocephalus
CGTATGTGTGGGGAGATAAGGTCCCCTCACTCTACTGTACACTATTATATTAATCCATTAGTAATTTCCGTTTATAACCAAAGAAGAAACAAATATTGTATTCATTCTATCGTGTATCAGTATGGTTCACACTTCATTTCTGCATTTCAGAAATGTTGATGTTCAATTAGCAAGATTGAACCCTACATGGACTTCCTCTACACACACACATACATGTGTGTGTGTGTGTGTGTGTGTGTGCGTAAGCGTATGTGTGTGTATGTGTATGCCTGCTAACAGCCTCTCTCTCTCTCTCTCTCTCTCTCTCTCTCTCTCTCTCTCTCTCTCTCTCTCTCTCTCTCTCTCTCTCTCCCCCCCCCCCCCCCCCCCCCTCAGGAGATGGAGCGGGTGGTGCTGGGCACCCTGCGCTGGGACACGGCCTCCGTCACCCCCCAGGACTTCCTGCCCCTCCTCCTGGTCCCCGTGGGCTCCCGGATGGAGGGGGCCCCCGACCGGGCGGAGCTGCTGACCACCATGCGTCGCCACGGCGACACGCTGGTGGCCATGTGCGTGTGCGACTCCCGCTTCCTGGGCGCGCCCCCCTCCCTGGTGGCGGCGGCGGCACTCAACTCGGCCCTCAGGGGCCTCAGCGGCCGGGGCCCCGCCCAGCTGGCCGCCCTCGGAGAGCTGCTGGCCGCGCTCTGCCAGACGGACACGGTGAGTGGGGGGGACTGGGTGCTCTGGGCCTCACGGACACCCCAGGGTGGGCCTCGCGGACACCCCGGGGTGGGCCTCGCGGACACCCCGGGGTGGGCCTCGCGGACACCCCGGGGTGGCCTCAGGTCCGCCACAGGGTGGGTGTGGAGAGGTGGGATACACCGGTGGGAGAGAAGTCATGATACAGAATTTATTTATTTTCATCTTTTGTAAATGTATAAAAAAAGGTTATTTATTTAACTTTTATACATTGTTATTGACAATAGTGTCCTTTTTTCATGCTATCCAAAGTCATTTTGTAATTTTCATCTGTAGTCCCTGGGCAGGAAACAGAGGATAACATCTCTGTCAAAAGGGAAACCTAACACTGAAGTATAAAAACAATAACGCACACTTTTACAACAGTAAAACACAACAACTCAATCCGAACAATAAATCACAACATTAGGACACCACAACAACGACAGTTACAACAGCATAACAAGATAACAGGACATCACAACATTAAGACAACAGTCCATGCATGATGGGTACATGCTTGGGTCAATTGGGGCAGAATGAGAGGACTTTTGTGTTTCCATTCAGGGCATTGAACAGGTTTCGATCAGTCTGACTGCTCTAAAGAGACTGAGTGCCAATGGTTTGAAAATGATAACAACATACACACAGTGGAGCTGCAAAAGGAACACACCTCGAAGAGATGTGTGGCCAGCTGAGACACATCGCCTCATCCAGCGTCTCCCTCTCGCCCTCAGACGGTGCTCCAGTGCTACAGCGAGATGGTGGAGTTTGCCCTGAGGCAGCGGCTGAGAGCCGGACTGCAGGAGGAGCCGATGGGGAAGGAGGTGGAGGAGGATGAGGAGGAGGACCAGAGGGCCGGTACCCCCACCGACATGAGGGACGTCGACTTCTGAACGGCTTGAGCCATACCAAGTGTGATCAATCTAAAGGAAACAGTCGTATTGGCGATCAGTGAAACTGACGAGAGAGATTATGATTGTGAAAATGTGCCACACTTTTTTTTGATACTCTGATTTTATTTTATTGATCTATTCTTAATTTATTTCTAATTTATTTGTTTGTTTGTTAACGTTTACGATAACTTGTTGTCTGCCATATTATTATTATTATTATTATTATTATTATTACTGTTATTATAATTATTATTCTGTATTTTGTTATCCTCAATTGTTATTTTATTCTAGGTTGCTGTTTAATATTTATTTACTATTTATTTATCGTGTGTTGTTTTATGATTTATTTATTATGATTAACTTTAACGTGATGCTACGATGTACTGGACAAAATATACAACACCTCTATTTTTAAAATGAATTAAAGAAACTTTTATACATTTGTTATTGACAATAGTGTCCTTTTTTTCATGCTATCCAAAGTCATCTACTTGAGCTACACAGGTCAATGCCGGCATGAGTGAGCCTTTAAATGCTGGCTGTGACTTCACAGCAAGGATGTGTCAAACCAAAAGGGCAATCAATTCCCAGTCAACAGTTTACAATTGACTAATGTTCTGTTTGCTTAATAACAAATGAAAAGGCAGCCTAGTTTAGGATTAATTTCTCTCAGGTGGATTCATCCAAACTAGCGCCGGTAGGTTCCAAAAAAACGTGTGTTAGATAAACATAATGACTCATATTGTCTGGTTTGGGATGCAATCAAGGCAAAATCACGCACACACACACACACACACACACACACACTCACACTCACACTCACACTCACACACACACACACACACACAAACCTCTGCCCATTTCAATTAACATTTTATTAGTATTTCATCACATAATGAAACAATTCAAAACAGCAGCATTCATGTGGACCTGTGGGAGACACACACACACACACACACACACCCGTCACACACACACACTCAGGCACACAATTAGCACACACACCGCCAAACACACACTTAAAAATCCTGACACTGCTGGTCTCGTTGCTCCTGACTGATGCCAGGTCGTCCACTGAACACGGGCCGTGATCCACAGGCTTCTTGTAATGCGTTCTGTTTAGTGGCTCCCCATCAATACCTCATTATCCAACCCTTTCTCTCTCCTTCCAGGTAATCCATCTGCGGAACTGCACCGGCCCGGCCCGCTCTCATGGGAGACCTGACGGGGGAGTGTGTGAGTGTGTGAGCGAGATGGAGGCTAGCAGGAGAGAGGCCACTGTTTAGAGTCCTCCACGCTGCCTGTGAAGTGCATTATTGTAGCCTTAAGCATCTCTCTCTCTCTCTCTCTCTCTCTCTCTCTCTCTCTCTCTCTCTCTCTCTCTCTCTCTCTCTCTCTCTCTCTCTCATTCTCTCTCTCTTGCTCTCTCTCTCATTCTTGCTCTCTCTCTCTCTCTCTCTCTCTCTCTCTCTCTCTCTCTCTCTCTCTCTTGCTCTCTCTCTCTCTCTCTCTCTCTCTCTCTCTCTCTCTCTCTCCCCATCATCCACACACACACACACACACACACACACACACACACACACACACACACACACACACACACACACACACACACACACACACACACACACACACACACTCCCACAGTGTTGTAGGAGGAAAACAGGTCATCTCCACCATAAGAGCATTAGTCACAATAACAACATCTGTTATATAAGGATAAAATAAGGATAAATTCGATGAATATAAAACAATAAATATAAATAAATATAAATATATTGACGTCGTTATATGAGGATTTGAGTATTGCTCATTATGTGTGTACCAGTCCTGGTAAAACAGCAGCAGTCATGGGTGAGGGTACATAGTTGCAGAGGAGAACCTACCCGGAGGGTGAAGGTAGCTGGGGCTGACCAGCGGTCTGAAGCCCCGGTCAGACCCAGCAGCTCATCAACCACCGCCTCCCTCCTGACGGAACCCATGGCTGCCTGTGGGGGGCAATGCTCCGCAGATGCTTCATACGAGTTTTAATTCCACTCTTATGAGAAAAATATTCAATCCATTCTTATGTTTGTGTTTGTTAAAAAAATGAAAGGATTGACTATTTTAATTTTATTTATTATTTATTGATAGAATTGTAATCATGTTTTGATATTGTGATTTATATATATATATATATTTGTCTCAACAAGAACCTAAAGAATATCAAGAAGAGTGTAAACTGTAGCAACATTTTTCATAAAATGTATAAAATAAAAACATTGATTCAATCATGGAATTTGAGAACCTGGAACAAGTAACACACACACGCACACAAACGCACACGCAGTTAAAGAGAAATCACTTAAATGACGTCATCTAACGTCGCCAGATTCATGTTGTTGTTGTGCTCTAGAAAATAAACTCCATCATGACTAAGACTTTTACTCGTAACATTAGACGAAGTTCAAGTTCTGTAAGACGTCCCGAGTTGGATTCCGGATCATTTCTGAAATGCAGAAATGAAGTGTGAACCATACTGATACACGATAGAATGAATACAATATTTGGATTCCCAGATCGTTATAAATAGAGCCATCTGTCTCGCTGTCCTGGACCGTGTCACCGTCTCATCGTGATGACGCACTTTTCGCCGACGCAAACCTCATGACGCGAAGCGCTCCAGAGAACGCAAATACTTAGACACCCATCGGAGGATTACCAGCAGTAGGAAATGGTTAACGAATCGCTGTGGTTTAACCAGTGTCGTCTCTACAACGAAAACAGGATTTTAAGCCTATTGTATATAAATAATCCAACGAAAAGCGTCGGTTTTATTCAGGAGTATCTGCGTAACGTCTCAGGACTGGATTAAAGGTTTGTGTGATGCGCGGTGTTACGCACGTATTAACAACCTCATAGACAGCGCTTAGTCTAACCCACAATCAGATATACCGTTATATATGTGCTACATGTTGTAGAAACGGTCATAAACGCTGTTGGTTAATCGGACATGTGTGTCTGTGCGTCTGACTGGCAGTAGGAAACCTCACTGTGACAAGATTGGTTTCACGCTTCTTGTTTCAACCATTTTCCTCATCATAATACTGTGATTCATGCGTCGTCCGCTTGTTTTCTATTCCAGGAGGATGAGCCTCCATTCAGCCTGGCTGCTGCTGCTCCTGTCGGTGTGCGCTGGGGTCTGGTCGGTGCCCATTGACCGCAACCCGAGCCCGACCGAGGCGCCGCATGAGGAGGAGAAGCCGGAGGAGAATGTGGTAACGGTCTTTACCTGCTACCCGTGTGTCTGTCTTCCTTCTACTGTCCTTCTGATACGGTCCATGTGTTTGTGTCTATGGGTCTGTGTCAGTGTGTGTCTATCTTCCTTCTACTGTCGTTCTGATACGGTCCATGTGTTTGTACCACCAGGACACGGGCCTGTACTACGACCGGTATCTCAGAGAGGTGATCGAGGTCTTGGAGACGGATCCACACTTCAGAGAGAAGCTGCAGACCGCCAACACAGAGGACATCAAGGTAAGAAAAGACTCTTATCTGTCTATTCATATATTATACTGTACATGGTTGTCTTCATGAAGCTCTATATCTATAGGTCTTACCCTAGTTGAGTCTTCTTTCCTCTTTTCATTTTCTCCTCGCCTCTCTCCCTTCTCCTCCCCTCCCCTCTCCCTTCTCCTCCCCTCCTCTCTCCCTAACCCCTCCCTCCCCTCCCCCCTCCCCTCAGAACGGGCGTCTGAGTAAGGAGCTGGACCTGGTGGGTCACCACGTCAGGACCCGACTGGACGAGCTGAAGAGGCAGGAAATGTCCCGTCTCCGGATGCTGCTCAAGGCCAAGCTGGACAGCACCAACACCCAGAGTGAGTGGTCTGAAACCAGTGACACCAGTGACACCAACACCCAGAGTGAGTGGTCTGAAACCAGTGACACCAACACCCAGAGTGAGTGGTCTGAAACCAGTGACACCAACACCCAGAGTGAGTGGTCTGAAACCAGTGACACCAGTGACACCAACACCCAGAGTGAGTGGTCTGAAACCAGTGACACCAACACCCAGAGTGAGTGGTCAGAAACCAGTGAGTCCAGTAAGCACCAACACCCAGAGTGAGTGGTCTGAAACCAGTGAGACCAGTGACACCAACACCCAGAGTGAGTGGTCAGAAACCAGTGAAACCAGTGACACCAACACCCAGAGTGAGTGGTCAGAAACCAGTGAAACCAGTGACACCAACACCCAGAGTGAGTGGTCTGAAACCAGTGACACCAACACCCAGAGTGAGTGGTCTGAAACCAGTGAGACCAGTAAGCACCAACACCCAGAGTGAGTGGTCAGAAACCAGTAAGCACCAACACCCAGAGTGAGTGGTCTGAAACCAGTGAGACCAGTAAGCACCAACACCCAGAGTGAGCTTTTACATGTTCATATATTTATGTATATTTTTAATTTGTTTAAGGGACGCTTCATTTTTAAATGTCTGATCGTGTTCCACCCTCTCGGCTCTCTGTGATCGCCTCTCAGGCCTGCAGATCGACCACGCCTCCATGCTGAAGCAGTTTGAGCACCTGGACCCCCACAACCAGAACACGTTCGAGGCCAAAGACCTGGAGCTGCTCATCTCCACGGTACGGCCCCTCCCTCACGCACTGCTCTGGACGGCTCTCTGCTCTTCCGTCCATGTAGCCAACCTCACGGTGCATATCACTCGCTCATAGATGATGGATGCCATGGTATTTCCAACTAATTTAACTCCAATAATAGCTCTTAAATTGTACCTAAAGCACCTTATAAAAAATAATAATATTTGAACCTGTTTTTATGCCTTTATGGACAAAGAAGAGACCGAGACAGTTAGCATAGGACCACAGGTGGGGAATTGGACCCGGGTCGCTACAAGGAATGCTAACCTGCTAGGTGTGGTTAGCACGCTAACTGGCCCCGCCCACAGCTCCACCTACATCGACCTTTAACCTTTTTAATCAAACGTATCTGGATCCAACTGAGTTGAGCGGTTCTCCTCGTCTCCTCGTTCTTCTCTGTTCTTCTGGGCTCTCCTTGGTTCTCTGTTCTTTTCTCTATTCTTCTCCTCGGTTCTGAGCGTTCTTTTCGGGTCTGCTCGGTTCTGAAGGGTTCTCGGTGCCTCCCTGTTCCCTCAGGCCACCAAGGACCTAGAGAACTACGACGCGGAGCGCCACGAGGAGTTCAAGCGCTACGAGATGCTGAAGGAGCACGAGCGGCGGGAGTACCTCCGGGGGCTGGACCAGGAGAAGAGGGAGGCGGAGGAGAAGAGGATGGAGGAGCTCAAGGACAAACACCGCCACCACCCCAAGGTCAACGTGCCGGTGAGCCGCCGCCCGGTAGTGAGGGTTTAGGAGGCCCAACGGGTCGCATGGCAACGAGCTCGAAGTGATCCGGACCTTTCTGTAGTCGATGCTGATTTCAATAATGTTATCAATGGCATCGCATCCTATTACTGACCCTATTCTACAAATAAAAAAATACGGTACATGTCTTTGTTTAAAATCATCACACTATTGACACTCTCAAAATACTCCCTCTCCATCACGCTCTCTGTCTATATTCTCTCTCTCTCTCGCTCTCTCCCTCTCCAGGGTAGTGTAGCTCAGCTGCGGGAGGTGTGGCAGGAGACAGACGGTCTGGACCCCCACGAGTTCAACCCCAAGACCTTCTTCAAACTGCACGGTGAGAGACCCTAGACCCGCCCCCTTTACAACCCCCGGGCCACCCCTATTCTTACCGCCGGTATCGCCCCACCACGGGTCCTCCATCTTACCGTTAGTGGTGGTAAGAAAGTACCACTGGTGAGATGGTACCAGTGGTAAGGAGGTACCATCGTACTGTCCAAACACCGGTGCGGTCTAAACGCTGTGTGGCAGACGAGGAGTGAGGGGAGTGGGGATTGAAGGGGGACATTGGGCAACCTGCTGGCTCCACCCCAAAGCCTTACATGGACTTCCTCCCTTTAATGAGGCAGGCCTGGGGATCGTTAAAGGGGACCTATTATGCTTTTTCGACTTTTATGACCTATGAACGTTGTTATAATGATTGATAGTCATGTTTAACCATACTAAAGTGTCAACTATTGACGTACGTGCATTTCGACGTATTCCCTGCTGACGGGGAGTGTTTAGCGCTCTGCACAGCTCTGGGGTGGCTGTGCGGAGCGCTAAACACTCGGGACAACGTTTGCGATTCACTTGTTCACATTTCCGGGAATCATCTACGTAGAGGCACTCCTGCCGCGCCCCCATATGCCTGGTCAAATCTGCCCGTGCGGGCGCTCCAAGGCAGGTAACCAATCACAACGGAGTGGGGTTTTGCAGGAGGGGGCGGAGGAGGACGAAACCGAGCGTTGACAGAGAATGCTGAAAGCGCCCAGATGAGAGGAAGAGTTTCCCGAAAATCGACATCGTTTTTTGTGCTGTGATTCGTGTCAGGTTGCGCTATAGGAGTCATTAATAAGAAATGAAGACCAGAAAAGTAGTATAATGGGTCCTCTTTAAGCAGGGGTGCTTGGACTTAAGGTGGCGAGCAAAGAGTCATGGGAGGGTAGGAGGGAAGCGACCCTTTTCCCACCCTGGTTTTGTTTACTAGGTAAATAAACCATTCTGCATTGGAACGGCTCTCTGTGTTGTGTCATTTCATCAATTTAACTCGGTGGCGTGGAAACCCCACACCCACTGGCCCGCTACAGCTGGTACTATGTTAACGCTGGTACTTTCTTAGCGCCGGCCTCCTCGTCATATTCCTTGCGACCCCATGTCCTAACCTGCTTCCTGTATCCTGTTCCCTTCTCAGACACAAACGGAGACGGGCTTCTGGATGAGCAGGAGCTGGAGGCTCTGTTCACTAAGGAGGTGAGCAGCTCTCTCTGTGGCTGTTTACTCCTATCTGGTTTCCTCAGGGGAAATCCAGCCAGCCCTGATTTTTAAGCCTCATTATTTACGATGCGATACACAGTTGTGATCATGGAACAGGTTTAATCTGTGAGGTTGTGGTGCTGGGAAGACTTCACACAATGAATAAACATTGCATTGTGTGTGGTCACGTGACTACTATGTGCACATGCAGAACGGGGATTATGCTTGCACTGGCTGCAACTAATATTTGATGTTTGATTTTTAAAGTACTTGGAAGAGGTACATTAATATCAATGTTGGTTTATATTAATATACGCACACAATATACAAGTCTCTCTTCAATCTGTTTTATTGTGTATTTATTTGCTTTGGCAGGAATGTCTTTGTTTGTTTTAGGTTCCGTGTTCCTACCGGAAATCCTTGCTCAGCCAATCTGCGTTTGTTTGTTTTTAACACGTGGCCTCAAATTTGTGGGAAAAATTGACAAAAAAATGACATTTTGGAGATGAGGCGTCGGTGTCTCCTCAGTCCTCTGTGGCCGGCGCCTATAACCCCTGGAGGATGTTACGTTTTCCTCCGCGCCTGGCCCAGACCGGGGTGAGCCGATGTTTGAGTCAGGCTCAAGAGTTCTGTGTGTTCCCCACCCCTGTCCCCAGCTGGAGAAGGTCTACAACTCCAAGAACGAGGAGGACGACATGATGGAGATGGAGGAGGAGAGGCTCCGGATGAGGGAGCACGTCATGAAGAATGTAAGGGAGAGGAAACGCTTTCACATAGTAATCGTTATTTCAATAAAATCATGCTTTTCATATATTTTGTTTATTCAGTTTCACCCAAGGTTAAATTGTACACATTATATTTTCTTCGTCTTCATTTTCAACGTGTTTCTTTCGAAGGTGGACGCCAATAAGGACCGTCTGGTGACGATGGAGGAGTTCCTGAAGTCCACCCAGAAGAGGGAGTTCAACAACCCCAGAGAGTGGGAGGTGAGCTCTCCCCTGACCTCGCAGTAGATTAAAAAACCTCCCTTCGTCTCCCAGTACATTCATCTCACCCTCAGTTAGACTGTCCGATCTACGGCTGAACCGTAACTCGGCCGCAGCAGCTGTTACTAAACAATGTTCCATTCCATTATATAAAAAGCAAATGGATACTGAAATAAAACCACTTTCTTCTATTCATTAAACCTGATCGGGTGCTTTCAAACCTTCTCCCTCCTCTAGACCCTGGACGACACCAAGCCCGTATACACGGAGGCGGAGCTCCAGCGCTTTGAGGCGGAGCTTAAGGACAAGGAGGAGGAGCTGAAGCGGAGGGCAGAGACTCTGCGGCAGGAGCAGGACCTGCTCCACGAGAGGGGCAAGGCGCTGGACGCCCAGAGGAAGGAGTACCAGCAGGTGGGGACACTCTTCTTTAGGCTGCAATGTTCTTCACGCCTAGTACGTGTACTCGTGTAGGCTGGTTGGTGTATCCTGCTCACGCACACGCAGGGTGTAGCACCGACACGGGGCAGTGTGTCAAAGGTCCTCGGACGTTGTTTGAGATGGAAACAGGACATGCAAGCCCAATTTGAACCGTTCTTAACCTGAGCGAGATTGAACGTAAAGAAGTTTGGAGGTCGATTCGAGATGGATCGGAGACGGGGTGTTTTGTATCTGAGCCACCTAGTGGTCACAATTTTAAAATGGTCCATGAGGACATAAAGTACACAGTTCAGCATGGTAACAACGTCACTTGTATGGCGTTCACGTACGAAACTGGAGAATATCCAGACACTTAAAGTAAACTGATGAGAGGAATCCCTTTCTGGGCTTTTGGGGTGTTGCATATGTTTTATTAGAGGTTAGAAAATAATGGACTAATAGGTAAAGAAAATATATTAAAAAAATATATATACATACTAGGGATCGACCGATACCGTTTTTTTTGGGCCGATACCGATACCGATATTTTTTCATCAGCCTTAGCCGATACGCCGATACAGACTTTCTTGAGCGTTTTTTTTTTTTTTTTTTTTTTTAAAGAAACATTTATTGAACTTCAATATAAAAAACAATATTTAACAAATAGTAAAAACAGGTGAAGTAGAACAAGTAAGAACAAGTAGATGAACAATATTTAACAAATAGTAAAAACAGGTGAGGTAGAACAAGTAAGAACAAGTAGATGAACAATATTTAACAAATATTAAAAACAGGTGAGGTAGAACAAGTAAAAAAAATAAAATAATAATAATAATAATAATCGGCGAAAATCAGCCGCGTATCGGCCGATACCGATACACGTAAAAAACGCGAATATCGGCCGATAATATCGGCCGACCGATATATCGGTCGATCCCTAATACATACAGTATATGTCCCATTGTATTTCTTTGGCGACCGGTCCAGGTGAGCTCATGGCCGACGTCATCGGCCTCTTTCTGCTGCGGCTTGCTCATCAGAGACACGGGAATCGAACCCTCACCCTCTGTGTCTTGTCCCGTTCCCCCCCCCAGGCCGTGCTGGAGATGTCTCAGCGGCAGAACGAGCTGCCCGCAGCCGCGGACGCCAAGCAGCCCCCTACTGGCCCCCACGGAGAACTACAGTTTCACCAGGAGACCAACAAGCTGGAGGATCAAGGTACAGTGCATGCTGGGAAATGTAGTTTAAGGTGGATCAGAGCAAATTATGTGTTTCTCGGCCCGGCACGAAGCATCCTTCACGTTCGGGGCTCTGCCTATGGTGGGAGGTGCCTGTGGGCGTTGGGGGCGTGGCTTATGTGTGCGTTCTCGTTTCTTTCAGAGGTGAAAACACCAGTCGAACAGGAAGCTGACACTCCCAACAACCTACCTGCCGAGCCACCACAGAACCTGCCAACACACACCTGAATACTGACACACACACACACACACACACACACACACACACACACACACACACACACACACACACACCTGAGCACTTCTATAGGCCGACACACACACACACACCTGAACACTGCTGTACACATAATCAGACACACACCAACACTGCTGTAGGCCTACACGCACGCACACACAAACACACACACACATACACACACACACAAAAGTGCACACGCAAGTGCCCCGTTTTTTTGGTTTGCAGTGACGCACATCATCGGATAGCTTTGTTTCGTAAAGTATTGATTTCAGTTGAATGAGAGGTCAATCATAAGATATATACATATATATTTGTTAATTTTTGTCATGTGTTTGAATAAAGTGATGAATTCAATGTATCTGGATCTCTGGGTTTGCATGAACCTGCTGTGTGCTTCTCTTGATGTCGGCAAACCGGGAGATTTCTGTCCCTTAAACTTCTCATCCAATATATCGGTCTATCTAATCAAATAAAAAAACACTAATCCAGGGAGAGAAAGAAATACTAATACTGTTAATGATCGCATAAAAAAGGAATCATTATTGATTGATTATTATGTCATGAAGTCAAGACTAACATTCAGAGAAGGTGCAGCCAGTATCGCCCATTTAGCTGAGAAGGTGCAGCTCAGCTAAATGCTAGCCGAGTTCTTCATGTCCTGATGCATGCATCATTCATTCATTCATTCCATGTCACTAATGGATACCGTATTTATTCACTGGCTTAGAGTTCATGGAACAAACACTATCAGCATTGGGTTGGTCTTCTTTGGTGAGATTGGTTTATTGGAGTGTGCGCACACACACACACACACACACACACACACACACACATACAACCCAAAGAAACACACACATGTGCCACAACATCAAAAAGCTGAAATGGGATTTAGCTATGTGTGTTAATGTGAGCAGGATGTCTGTGTGTGTGTGCCCATATGTCTTCTCTACACGTGCATGCGTGGTTTATTTGTGTGTTGTGTCTTCCATGTGCCCTGGCACCCTGGGGTTGCCAGGGCACAGTGCATTCCGTTCCACAACAGAATTCCACCCAGCCGTTGACCTCCGATGACCCCACATAACTCCGCCCCTCCTTGTGCTCATTCGCCTTCCGACCTGTCAATCAGCCTTCTGCTACCGCTTGAAACGTCTGCCGTATTGGTGGCAGAAAGTGCATTTATTCACTCTTTATACCACACTTTACAGCCGTGGAAAAATGTAGGATAATATAATATTTCAAAACCGAGAGTAATACTTAAGTATTTCAGGTTTGTTAATAATAATTAACTGGTTGACACAAGTGGTTTCATATATTTGGTATGAAGACCAAATACAACATTGGTGATGGAGAAACAGTCTTCTTATCAAAAACATTTGTCTGCAGGTTCTCTGAGGGACATCCACCCTTCGGCTCCATCAGCTCCAACCGAGTTCTGATGGAGCCTCTGCCTCCAGCAGCACTTATAACACGAAGGTTTGGTCTGGATGAATCAGTCCAACGGGACGCTCTGGTTTACAGAATCCACCGATCACAGATCAGTTTCGGAGGGCTGAAAAAGCCCGCCAAAAAAACACCCTCTGCACAACTTAATAAAACATACTTTATTGATGCCAGACAGGGATGCTAAGACGATAAACGGTGTATGAATTGTATGTATGCATTCTCATTTTCTGCTGGTATCTCAATAGGTCATCGTCGGTCGTTATGTTGACCCATTATCGAGGCTGATACGAGGTATTGTTGTATTAAGGCATCAAATGAAGTGTAATGGCGGTAACCTGCGGCGTGAGTCCAACGCTCCTGTCAGTGCCATCCCTCCATCCCTCCTTCCCTCCTTCTCTCCATCCCTCCATCCCTCCTTCTCTCCTTCTCTCCATCCCTCCAACAGGAAAGGCTTCATTTTGTAAATGGAGCCTCGTAGCTGAAACGCTGAGCTATCAGTAATGAGCATTATTCAGGAGAGAGGAGTTCTGCCAAATCACAGCATGAGACTGTGAGACTGGCAGAGACCTACTTACATATATATAATCATATATTATGTATTTATGCATGTATGTATGTATGTATGTATTGACACACACACATGCATAGATTCATATATTTATGTATATGTATGTATGTATATATATATACTGTATATGTACGTATGTTTGCATATATATCTGTGTGTATGTATGTATGTATGTATGTATGTATGTATGTATGTATGTATGTATGTATGTATGTATGCATACATAATAAGGTATATATAATAACTTTGATGTGTATGATGATCACAGGACAGTCTCTCAAGTCTCTGAAAAGATTTTCCCCTCCATCTTGCCTTTCTGTGATCTTATGAAATACTTTACTAACCCAATTTCAATCCACTGTATAAAAAACAGTAGGGTGATGGGCCGTATCGCTCCTCAAACTGGCATTACGTCAGCCTCCTCCAGACCAGCGCCAAGAAGAAGCACATCTGTGAGCCGCGCATGGGCAGAACGGCCTTCTCAGGGCATTGATTGGTCAGGTGCTCTATTACTTTGGCAGCTGAGGCTGGTGATTGGCTTATTTGGTTACTGGAAAGTCAGCTGTAACTAGGTCGGATTGAATGTAGGTGTGTAAATCATGTTTGGCATCCGTCGAGTGTAATCCCAAATTATTTAGAATATAATTATTTAAAATAGATCTTGGTAAACTACTTCAGTTTGTACCCCTTGATGGCAGCAGTCGACCGTGCAGAGCCTCTCTCTCACCTACCGCGAGAGGGCGCTTTTCCCCCCAAATCTAGATTTAAATGTACTTTACAATAACGACGAAGACTTCTATCTTCTTAGCCTATTACAAAAACGCTTATCACCAGAACAATCACCGCACATTGTTTCGTTGGCTCGCTTGTTATCCCAGTGGCAAGCCTGCTGTGAGAACCACCATGAGCTTCCCTCCGAGATGAAGCAGTCAAAGTGACTGTCAGTCAATATATCTCAGATCCAGCGTCTTCCTCCAAGAAGGAGCGGTGAGGAAGGAGCGATGAGGAAGGCTCGGAGGTTCTCCCTGTGGTGGTGAGGTGTTGCTCGCCCATTGCTCAGGGCTGTTTGTGTGTCTCCTACACTGTGTGTGTGTGTGTGTGTGTGTGTGTGTGTGTGTGTGTGTGTGTGTGTGTGTGTGTGTGTGTGTGTGTGTGAGAGAGAGCGAGAGGTAGAGAGGGAGAGAGGGAGAGAGGGAGAGAGAGAGGGAGAGAGGGAGAGAGGGGGAGGGGAGGAAGGGAGGCTGGCAACCGGTTGTGAAACAGCGACAGCTCGCAGGCTCCGGCGGCCAGGTGCACTGAGGAGCAGCGGGGAGGCTGAGAGAGCGTCTTCTTCTTTATCCCTCGACCATGGACAGGGTAAGGTGCCCGTCGTGTGTGAGCGGACATGTTGGGTGTGTGGTGTTGTGGGATGCAGCGGCGTGTGTCAGGCTGTGGTCCAGCTGTTGGTGGGGATGCGCCGAGCCGAGGGGGCGAGGCGGCGGGGTGTGTTGATGAGGAGGAGGAGGAGGAGGAGGAGGATGGTGGGAACTCACGTCTTGCAGTGGAATAAAAGCAACGATTCGTCCGCCGACGGATAACGGGGTTGTCCGGTTGTGGGTCGGTCGGTGGTGGTGATGGGGCTCGGTAATGGGTGATCGCCTCATCCCATAGCGGTGTGACAGCGGTGCCTGTAGCCTACATCCACACACACACACACACACACACACACACACACACACACACACACACACACACACACACACACACACTCGCCCGTGCTCTGCTACGGCCTGTGCATTTCCTGATGACAGCCGTGTATTTACTAGTGCCATCACACGGTTGAACATATGATGCCCACATGCTAAGCCCCTTGCCCGGATCATACTCGGGTTAGTGGGTTACGAGGAGAAAGGGAAGCGATTTCCTCACGGCACCCATCAACACAGTGTGGATGACACCCCTTTTCCCGGGGATGTGTGCAGAAACACCAGAGACAGAGCCGCAACCCTCCCTACAGGCCGTCTGGCCGTGGATCTGGTGTAAGGGTGTAAACAGAGTTCTCCGGTCCTCGGGAGAACCTCCTCCCTCCCTGCACGGATCATCTCCGTACAACGCGCCGTCCATTAGAACAATATAGCGGTAGACTGAGCGCCATAGCGGTTTCTCTGCTCCTCTCGCCCTGCACGAATGCACCTAGTTCGGCAGAACCAGCTGTTTTCTAGTAGGCTATCGAATGTTTTTTTTTTGGAAATCTGATATGCATGTTTTCCGGCTGGTGTCGGTCGAAATTGTGTGGCTATTTAAGGATACATTGGACGGCTCTCGCAGTGGAACACCATTTCATTGTTTGTGTATCTATTTTGTAAGCACTTGTTTCGTCAGCACTTGCCATCACATATGCCCACTAGACTGTTGCTTAACCTAGTCTACATCTTATTTATTTACTGACACGCACGCACACACACTAGCATAACGTACACACACACACACACACACACACTAGCATAACGTACACACACACATAGGGACACGCGCACACACACACACACACACACACACACACACACCTGGGACTCCACCACCTCCGGGACGTAGTTCTACCGTTAAACATTTGCCTAACCTGACCTCCGTCTCTCCTTGTCTTCCAGATGCATCCGTCATCCCTGTGAACTCTAGCCCTGGGGTCGCGAACCCAGGCCCCTCCTACCTGCTCCCCCCCCCCCCCCCCCCCCCCATTACCTCCTCACACCTAGTGACCCCCCCCCGAACTCTGCCTACATCAGCCTGACCCCAGCCCTTCTACAGCGCCAGTGTTTGGGTCCCGAGAGATACCGGTCCGCTAGACTCTGGTCTCTCTGAGGGGGAGGAGCTAGAGGACGAACCCAACGCACCCCTCGCGCTGTCCCTGTGGTGCCGCTTGAGGGTCCAGCGGCCAATCAGCTCGCAGCTGTGTGAGCTAGTACCTGCAGCTGCAGCCAATCACGGGGCAGCAGTAAACACACCCGAGTTATTCGGCTAGCCTGGGCCACACCTACACCCACCACCAGCACCACCCCTACACCCAGTACCACCACCCCTTATACCCACCACCACCACCCCTAGACCCAGCACCAGCACCACCCCTACACCCAGCACCACCACCGTCACCACCACCCTTCCGGCCTCAAGATGATGTGCGAGGTGATGCCGACCATCTCGGAGGACGGGCGCGGCGGGGGCGGCTCCCCGTCCTCGGCGGGCAGCGGCGGCAGCGGCGCCGGCGGGCAGATCGGGGGCGTGGCCGGGGGCTACGGCGGCCGGGAGTCGCGG
Source organism: Gadus macrocephalus (assembly GCF_031168955.1). Classification (NCBI taxonomy): domain Eukaryota; kingdom Metazoa; phylum Chordata; class Actinopteri; order Gadiformes; family Gadidae; genus Gadus; species Gadus macrocephalus. Next base: position 2,875,619 of record NC_082383.1, read on the forward strand.
GGGGGGGGCAGTGACGAGGGCGGCAGCACGGGCAACCTGGAGTCGCTGATGGTCAACATGCTGACGGAGCGCGAGCGGCTGCTGGAGAGCCTGCGGGACACCCAGGACTGCCTGGGCACCGCGCACCTGAGGCTCCGCGAGCTGGGCCACGAGAAGGAGACCCTGCAGAGACAGCTGTCCATCGCCCTGCCCCAGGTACGACCCCACCCCACCCACCGGGACCCCCCCCCTCACCACACGGGGGGGTCGGAGGGTCTGGGACACCCCTTACATCGGCCCACGAGACTGACAGACAGACAGACAGACAGACAGACAATACATAGAGAGACACACACACACACACACACACACACACACACACACACACACACACACACACACACACACACACACACACACACACACAATACATACGATACACACACACAATACATACGATACACACACACACAATACATACGATAGACAGACACACACACAATACATAGGATACACACACACACACACACACACAGGTCTACCCGCCCACCGGGAACCACCCCACCACTCCAGGGGGTCGTAGGGTCTGGCCCCCCACGGCACTGGGACCGGGCCGTAACCGGGCTTCTCCATCAGGATGCATCATGGGAGATTTTTATAGCCGAAATTCCGCCATTTTGAGAGGACTCAAGAGGGTTTTAGTTTATATTTACATTCAGGGCGTTAGGCAGACGCTTTTATCCAAAGCGACTTACAATATGGACATTTGTCAGAACAAAGAGAAACAACAATATATCGCGGTACAGTGAGGATGTTTATTGAACCAAGCACTGACAATCACTAGGTTAACCCATTCCCCGTAAAGAACAAGGATAGCTAGCTAGGGTAGATGCTGGCCGTTCTGTAAAATCCTTGATTGACGTAAATATAACTTAACCCAGGCTAATGTCTAAAACAAAAAATCACCTCCCCATAATGAAGAATAATTGTAGGATAAATTAATATAATTACTACTGCTTCCAAAATGGAGGCGGTTGTTGTGAGGAGACGTCGCCATGACGATCTCCTTTCGCAGAAGTGCAATGACATACACTATATCACACAAATATATAGAAACATTGCAATCATGCAAATAGACAACTAGTTGACAACACGTTTGTTGAGGGTATAATTATCTATATGTATCCTCAGCCTCACCTCCAGATGCCACTAAAGTCTGGAGCTTTACATTACATTTACATTACATTTACATTCAGGCTTTTTTGTCCAAAGCGACTTAGAAGCGACTTAGAAGCGACTTAGAAGGACATTTGTCAGAAAGAGAAACAACAATATATGTCTGTCAGTACAGTAAGGACATATCTATATATTATATATATATATATATATATATATATATATATATATAGATACTATGTGTGTGTGTGTGTGTGTGTGTGTGTGTGTGTGTGTGTGTGTGTGTATACACACTACACTGTCCTAAATTAACAAGTATGTGTGCATGTGAGTAGGCGAGAGTATGACAGCTGCATGCACAGATATGCATATTCCTTTTCTCGTACATTATGCCTTAGTGTGCCTAAACAAGCGTATGGACTATGGACTACACGCTTTTGAATGTACATTCAGAAGGAGATGTTATCTCAAGTGCATGATGGAATCAGCAGTAAGCAGTAGTGAACCACTGCTTCACTCCTCCAATGTAGAGAGAGAGAGAGAGAGAGAGAGAGAGGGAGGACCAGACCCGATGAGGGGAGATGTGGTTCTGATGCCTGGGGTTGGCTCATGGCTCACCGTTTCCATGGTTTCTATTAGTGGCCTGTCATGCATGTTGAGCAAAGGAAATGAGTTTGAGACAAGCGTTTGACAGATCCATTTGAATAGGCCTCGCCACAGCGTGATTCACGCCAACGCCGTCTTCAGCCGTCGCAATCCCACCGGGGTAAACAAGTAGACACGTTCCTCCGATTCATCTACCGGGCGTAATGTGGCTCAGGAGGTAGAGCGGGTTGGCTGGTAACCGGAAGGTTCGCTAGTTCGAACGTCGAGGTGTCCCTGAGCAAGACAACCTCACCCTAACGGCTCCCGGAAAGCTGGCTGTCGCCTTGCACGGCGCGTGTGAATGATGTGCTAAACGGGTGAATGTTGGGCGATATTATAAAGCGGTTTGAGTGGTCACCGGTTGGAACAGCGCGGTATAAACGCCGTCCATTTAACTGCTAGTTCCACTCAGGTGCCCATACAGTATAGTGCTGTATCACGATGCCTCCTCCGCCGTGGCTGGGATCTGTCTTCCCTTCCATAGGGATGTTTGTATTTATATGTAGCTGCAGTGGCACTGCACATTAGGAAAATGACCAGCATGTAGCGCCCATATCTATGTAGCGCCCAGATCCCCTCTGACAGGCAGATCGATATGCACACAAATCTGAGGAAACACACACACAGGCTCCCCGGACGGCGCTCTCTCTCTCTCTCTCTCTCTCTGGCTAACTCGCTGGCTCGCTGGCTCACTCTCTCACACTTCCACACGTTCCCATGGAGGGGAGTGAGACATTCTACAGAAGCAGTTCACTCGGTGCGTCTGGTGTGTTCGCTAACCGCCGCCAAGAATGTGGAGGGAAGAGTGGAAGAGGCTGAGAGAGAGAGAGAGGGGATGCTGGTGTGTGTGTGTGTGTGTGTGTGTGTGTGTGTGTGTGTGTGTGTGTGTGTGTGTGTGTGTGTGTGTGTGTGTGTGTGTGTGTGTGTGTGTGTGTGTGTGTGTGTGTGTGTGTGTGTGTTAGCGTGAGGGAGGGAGGAGGGGTCGTCCCCAGACTCAGTGTGGTAGAAGAGGAGAACTTGTGATACTAAACAGACAACGACTAATTGAACAAAATGTCTGAGCCTTGATGAGTTGGGGAGAAGACGACGGCCAGAGGTCCGTAGTGCTACGGTGAAGAACATCAACATCAGTTGTTGGTATGAGATGAAGTATTACCTTCATGGTCCTTACAGAACCAAATCTCTGCTAACAGACAGAGGAGGCAGTAACTGACGTCAGTTCGCTCATCGACGTGCAGCCAAGCTACTGATACTCACACGTGTTTCAGCGAACCCCCGTTCTGTGCCAGTCACATGTTGGGAGTATGTTTGATTTATCTGAGCCCCCCCCCCCCCAGAGAAGACCCCCACTGAGATCACACATGTTGGCCCAGCGGTATACAACAGGGAGGCTCCATTGGAGTCGCTAATGACTGTTGGCAGGGGAAAGAAAAACATCGTCTAACCACACCGGTAAAATAGTTCTCCAGTGCAGGAGGCCGGTGGTTCATAATGCTGTCGGTTATCTCTCTCTTTATCTTGCTGTGGTGTGCGTCGGTAAATACACAATGCCTACACAACCGCCACACAAGGAGCACGGCAGCTTTGAATGGCAACCATCACATTTAATGTTTGACCCCGGAAATCACAGCTAATTAAACCTGGTGCAGAAATAAAACCCAAATAACGAGGCACACAACTTAGGGAATCAAAGAGTTGCCTCCCAGTTCCTCCTTAATTGTGCTTGTTAAACCTCTAGGCGTTTGCCTGCTTACACACCAACACCATAATTGTATTGTCTTAGTTTTTACACAATTACACTGATTCCTGGTCTAACTCTGGCAATAAACCTGGGCTGGCCACATCCTCAGACTTAGCAGTGTAGTTTTGAGTAGCTAAGAATTCAGGGGCCTATAGGTATTAACTATGAGGAGGGTCCACATGTACTCTGAAGCTGATAGTCATACAAGCAGCAAAAAAGAGATTTCAGGTGTATATGTGAGTTTGAGGATGAGAGGTCGTCTTCATAGTAACACACGCATCTGTGAGTCTCTCTCAACTCCTCTTAAGGGTTCTGTCTGGGGTCAGTGAGAGTGTTGTGTCTGTGTAAACGACCCCGGGCCCGATGTGAAAGTGTACAATGGCGCCCCCTTGTGTCCGCGGCAGGAGTTTGCGGTGCTGACCAAAGAGCTGAACGTGTGCCGGGAGCAGCTGCTCGAGAGAGAGGAGGAGATCTCCGAGCTGAAGGCGGAGAGGAACAACACACGAGTCAGTACTATTTCTTTATTTAACTTTATTATTTTCTTCAGACATCAGCTGTTTCTCCTGTTCTGTGTTTGATGACTAACAGATGTGAAGGAATCCTGGATAACCTTTTCCTGTTTAATTACAGTAAAGGGGATTTACAGTGGCTACCAGGCAGGCCCCCACTGAATGACCAACGTACCTCTTTGTCAAATCATATTAAAGAAAAATACAAAATAAATTACATCTGTAATGGCCTCATATTCTCACACATTCGCATGAAATATTATATGAAACGCTTTGCGATCTTCTTTTTTAAATTTTTAATTTAGATGTATAATTTCTTTTCTATTAACTTAATATAATTTCGTCTCTATGGCGACGGGGGACAAGAGATGCCCCTATCCCATCTCCCACTAGCGCTTCGCTAACAACAACAAGAACCGAGTCACCGGTTCGTGACGACGCCCGAGAGAGCAGGCTAGCTCGCACGCTAGAACACCAGAACCCGAACTGGCGCCAAGACGCTCCCCAAAAACACTCACACCTGCCCCCCCCCCACCAACAGCTGCTGCTGGAGCACCTGGAGTGCCTGGTGTCGCGTCACGAGCGCAGCCTGCGCATGACGGTGGTGAAGCGGCAGGCCCAGTCGCCGGCGGGCGTCTCCAGCGAGGTGGAGGTGCTCAAGGCCCTCAAGTCGCTGTTCGAGCACCACAAGGCCCTGGACGAGAAGGTCCGCGAGAGGCTGCGCGTGGCGCTGGAGAGGGTGTCCACCCTGGAGGAGGAGCTGCAGACCTCCTCGCAGGAGGTGGGTACCTGGGGGGGGGGGGGGGGGGGGGGTGCAGACCTGAGTACTGGGGGGGGGGGGGGGGGGTCAGGGGTCATGACCGACGGAGGGAGGGAGGGGCTGACCCTCAGGGGTGGGGCTGATCTGGAGCCGGGCGTCTGACCCCCTCCTGTGAGTGGAGAGTGGGTGGCTGATGGCTGATGGCTGATGGCTGATGGCTGATGGCTGATGGTTGATGGTTGATGGTTGATGGTTGATGGTTGATGGTTGTGAGTACATACGAGGCCTCAAATGCCCCTCCAGTGACCGTTGGGACTCTTAAACGGGGCGTAAAGTATGATAAACCCAGTCCATCGAGAGTGCGACCCCCGATGACTCACCCCCCCCCCCTCCCCTCCCCTCCCCTCCATGCCCCCTAGGTGCTGTCTTTAAGGGACCAAATAAAAAGACGAACGCACGGAATAGAAAACGGCAAAGAGGTAAGGGAGTGAGTGAGTGTGTGTGTGTGTGTGCGTGCGTGCGTGCGTGTGTGTGTGCACGCATGTTTGTTTGTGTGTGTTCGTTTGTATGTGTGTGTGTGTGTGTGTGTGCTTGTGAGTGTGCCTGTGTGTGCGTGCATTGTACGCGTACGTCATCATCACGACATCCGCGTGTCGCGGATGTCGAGCGAAAGCACGGTTTGTCTAATCGGAGGACTGTGATTGGTGGTCCCCCCAGCGTCTCCCGAACGGGCCGACCTCCCTATTGGACGAGGGCGAGGCGGACCGGCAGAGGGAGAGCGAGATCGAGCGCCAGCGGTCGGAGCTGGGCCAGCTGAAGGAGCGGCTAGCCCTCATGTGCAGACAGGTACGTGTGTGTGTGTGTGTGTGTGTGTGTGTGTGTGTGTGTGTGTGTGTGTGTGTGTGTGTGTGTGTGTGTGTGTGTGTGTGTGTGTGTGTGTGTGTGTGTGTGTGTGTGTGTGTGTGTGTGTGTGTGTGACCATTCATTTTCATTCCTTTTTTCTTCCAGTGTATGGGTGTTCATGCATGTGAGCGTTGTGTGTGTTTGTTATGCGTGTGTGAGTGTCTGTCTGTCTCTGTGTGTGTGTGTGTTTTATGTGTGTAATGTATGGAATCTGTGTGTGTGTACGTTCATGTGTGTACGTCAGGGATGGAAATTAACACCCGGTGAATTGTGTCACTTCACCCGCCACTGTGTCGGGTTATACTTTCCAGTCAGGTCAGATCAAATTTGTATATTTAATACATTCGTCATACGGCGCTGCACAGTTCCACAACCATTATTGTCAACATCCGGCCCCCTTCTTCTTCTACGCCTCTTTTGCTGAACTGCGACTGTAAACACACGCAATTCAACCCATGCACACGCTCACACGCCTTCTCAAGCAGAGAAATTACCAGGATAGCGCCCACCAATTTGGGCCGCTATTTAAGAGTGGAACAGGTAGGAATCAAATGGGTTTCCCGTACGTAGGGTAACCAGACGTCCTCTTTTGCCCGGACATGTCCTCTTTTTGAGACACTTTAAAAAAAAAAAACGTCCGGGATTTTATTAAAGCCTCATACAGTTCTGTTCGCTTTGCATTAGTGGAAGTGAGTAGGGGGAGTGGTTAAGTAGAGCCTTCAGATTGGACAGTTTGACTTACTCAGTTACTGTCGTGTTTTGTATTTATTTTTTTACCATTATTGTTTTATAGGGACAAACATTAACAAATTTCTCCTACAAGGGATTGATAAAGTTCTATCTATTGAACAGAAAGAAACACTTGGTCATACTTTACACACTTTACCACAGCATTGGCCTACTGGATGCCACAGATATATTTTCAGCATTGGACTGAATGCCACATAAATATATAATTATGTGTTTGCACGTTTGAAACGTTTAAAAGTTCAGGGTATAAAGTTCTATGCCTCTACTTGTATTGCTTAAGCCAATAGCCTTTTGAGGCAGTGTTTTTTCTGAATATTAGTGTTAAGGGCCAATAATGCTTACTATCATGCGTTAGTTACCATGTCTGTGCACACATTTGTATGCAGTCACATGTAAATATAAAAAAACAAATGTTCCTATTGACTTATGATGGCGTAGCCATGCATGTTGTTTTATTGTTAATATTTCAATTTTTTTTTTATTGAAAATACTTTGTATAGATGAATTATCCCCAAACTTTTCATCGTAACACCTTTGAAATAAACATGACTTAACATGGCAGATACCTGTGTATTGTTTATCATATGCAGTTAGAGTGTAATGTTTTACCTACTTACAGTAAAAATCACTTCTGATGGAAAAAAATATGTGTCTGAAAAACACTTTTCTTATCTATTGTTACTATTATATTGTTTAAAATGTATGCATATATTTAAAAAATATATAGCGTATAAAAAGTGGCTGGTAAAAAAGATGAGTGGCTGGTAGATTTTTAAATCTACCTGCCACAGTGGCTGGTGGGCAAAAAAGTTAATTTCCATCTCTGGTGTACATGTGTTCATGCATGTGAACATTGTGTTTTTGTGTGTGAGGTATGTGCGTGTGTGTTACGTATTCCCCCATCTGTGCGAGGGCGCAAACGTGCGAGAGCCCGTCGACTGCAGCACGCGGTGTGCTTGTACATTCTCTTTATTTATTGGATTTCCTTTGATTTGCCAGTTCAGCTGTGCTGAAATATTTTTTCTAAATGTTCTCTTGGTGTGTTTGCTCTTATCTGCGTGTCTCACATGCGGCCGCTGAGTCATCCAGCTGACAGACATCAGTGTAAACTCAAGCTGCGTCTTGCGTTTGGAAGATGCATCTATGTATATGCTATGTCACAGAGGCCTGCTTTTCTTTATCTCTTCGTTTTTTTTGTTCATTTGTTTTGTGTGTGTTCATTTATGTGTTGATAATGTGTAAGTGTGTGTGTGTTCATTTGCGTGTTTATAATGTCTGTGTGTTTGTGTGTGTTCATTTTGTGTGTAAATAATTTTTGTGGGGGGGGGGGGTGTATATAATGTGTGCGTGTGTTTATAATGTGTGTGTGTTCATTGAGTGTATTTCTAATGTGTACGTGTGTGCATTCATTGTGTATTTGTATAATGTATGTCTTTGTTTATAATGTGTGTGTGTGTGTGTGGGTTCATTGTGGGTGTATGATGTGTATGTGTGTGTGTGTGTGTTTGCGTTCATTGTGTGTGTGTGTGTGTGTGTGTGTGTGTGTGTGTGTGTGTGTATGTGTTTGCGTTCATTGTGTGTGTGTGTGTGTGTGTGTGTTTGCGTTCATTGTGTGTGTGTGTGTGTGTGCGTGTGTGTGTGGGGGGGTTCATCTTGTGTGTGTATAATGTGTGTGTGTGTGTGTGTGTGTGTGTGTGTGTGTGTGTGTGTGTGTGTGTGTGCGTTCATTGTGTGTGTGTGTGTGTGTGTGCGTTCATTGTGTGTGCGTGTGTGTGTGTGGGTTCATCTTGTGTGTGTATAATACGTGTACGTGTGTGTGCCACCAGGTGGGGGAGATCGAGGAGCAGCTGACCTCGGCCCGGAGGGAGCTGACCCGATCAGAGGAAGCCAACCTGAAGCTCCAGAGAGACGTCAAAGAGGTAGAAACACATCCATAACACCATGCCTACCGCCCCTTTAATAACACTATTCATACCGCCCCTTTAATAACACCATACCTACCGCCCCTTTAATAACACCATGCCTACCGCCCCTTTAATAACACTATTCATACCGCCCCTTTAATAACACCATACCTACCGCCCCTTTAATAACACCATGCCTACCGCCCCTTTAATAACACCATACCTACCGCCCCTTTAATAACACCATACCCACCGCCCCTTTAATAACACCATACCTACCGCCCCTTTAATAACACCATACCTACCGCCCCTTTAATAACACCATACCTACCCCCCCTTTAATAACACCACACCTACCGCCCCTTTAATAACACCATACCTACCGCCCCTTTAATAACACCATACCTACCGCCCCTTTAATAACACCATACCTACCGCCCCTTTAATAACATCATACCTACCGCCCCTTTAATAACACCATACCTACCCCCCCTTTAATAACATCATACCTACCCCCCCTTTAATAACACCACACCTACCGCCCCTTTAATAACACCATACCTACCCCCCCTTTAATAACACCACACCTACCGCCCCTTTAATAACACCACACCTACCGCCCCTTTAATAACACCACACCTACCGCCCCTTTAATAACACCACACCTACCGCCCCTTTAATAACACCATACCTACCGCCCCTTTAATAACACCACACCTACCCCCCTTTAATAACACCATACCTACCCCCCCTTTAATAACACCATACCTACCCCCCTTTAATAACACCATACCTACCGCCCCTTTAATAACACCACACCTACCCCCCTTTAATAACACCATACCTACCGCCCCTTTAATAACAGTATACCTACTCCACCTTTAATAACATAGCAACTAAACCCTACCTACTGCACCTTTAATAACATAACAGCGTAATGTTAAACTGAGTGAATTCAGTGCAATGAGTTTGCTTACCTCTATCTTCATCCCACACTGAAATACATATCTCCTGGTTCACTAAGTGGTCACACAGCCATTAGTCTGCCCTGCACTGGAACCCCCATCACCGTTACCCATGAGCCAAGGCTGGCCCGTCGCCATGGTGACCAGCGCTGACGGTAGGCGATGGGTATGAGGGTGAACAGGTTACCGGTTACCTGGGGCCGCGCGGTCGGGGCTTTGCACCACTCCCTGTGCTCTGCCCCCCCCCCCCCCCCCCCCCTCCCTCGCTGCTTCCTCTCGGGGACCCCCTCTTCTGCTCCACCTCTTCCATCTCCTCCTCCTCCTCCTCCTCCTCTCGGTCGCTCGCTCGAGTATTCGCTCTCTCTCTTCCTCTTCCTCCTCCTGCACCTCCTCCTCCTCCTCCTCCTCCTCCTCCTCCTCCTCCTCTCGCTCGCTCGCTCGCTCTCTCGAGTATTCGCTCTCTCGAGTATTCGCTCTCTCTCTTCCTCTTCCTCTTCCTCCTCTTCTGTAATAATGGAGTAAGTGGCCCCTTCTGGCGGCAGTCAACGACCGGCCTCACTCAACCACTCATTAGCATTCTCCGGCACAAAAGCAGACCAACCTGCTATGAACATCCCCGACCAGACAGTCAACCCCCCCCCCCCCGACCCAACACACACGTACACACGAACACACACGTACACACACGTACACAAACAACCATTCCCCACTGTTGCCTCGCGTGGGCTTCTTGGTCACAGATTAAATGTTTTGTGTTTTTTCCGTGATTCTCCCAGGCTCTGTGCCAACGAGAAGACATGGAGGAGAGGATCACCACCTTAGAACGCAGGTGATGGCTGTTCTTCAACAAAGACAGTTTTCCAAAAACATTCCCATGGTCACGTTCACTTCTCCTCAAGGTTCCTGAACTGGGCTTTTATGAGCTGTGGATCAATGTTTTGTCGTCTCCTCACTTTCTCTTCCTCCTCCTCCTCCTCTTTCTCGTCCTCGACCTTCTCCTCCACCTCTCCTCCTCCTCCTCCTCCTCCTCCTCTTTTTCTTTCTTTCTTTCCCTCTTTCCTTCTTCTTCTTCTTCTTCTTCTTCTGCTTCTCTTCCTCCTCCTTATCCCCCTCCTCCTCCTCTCTCTCCTGCTCCCCCTCCTCCTCTCTCTCCTCCTCCTCTCTCCACTCTCTCCTCCTCCTCCTCCTCCTCTCTCGCCTGCTCCTACCCATCCTCTCTCTCCTATTCGTCCTCTACCCCCTCCTCCTCCACCTCCTCTCTTTCCTATTCATCCTCTTCCTCCTCCTCCTCCTCCTCCACCTCCTCGCTCTCCTATTCATCCTCTTCCACCTCCTCTGCCTTCATGTCTGCCTGCAGGTACCTGAGTGCCCAGCGGGAGGCGACGTCTCTCCACGACATAAAGGACAAGCTGGAGAACGAGCTGGCCAGCAAGGACTCCCTCTACAGACAGGTAGGAGGGGCGTGTGTTCCACACTACAGGTCACAGCGGGGGTTCTCAAATGGGGGTACTCGTACCCCTAGGGGTACTTTGGAGTACTGCAGGGGGGCTCCTGTGAAAACAACGACGAGAAAGGAGAATCCGTGAAAAGGAAAGCGCATCCAGGAACACCAATATGTCGTCCGTTTCCTGGAGGAATATTTTCTTATGGGATTCCCCTCCACGTGCTCTGACCCTCCCCCGGCGTTGGGCTTCTTTTGTGGGGAGAAATGAGCAAAAAGTTGCATGGAGCACAGGCCCGTGACAGAGCATGCATCTCAGTGGAGGGCTGCCTCTTGTGTGATTAAGTCATTATGGGGGCCGTGTTCACACGGAGCCATCACTCATAGGAGCAGTGAGGGGTGGAATGGAATGTTGAAGACGTTGTTTTCTATTTGTATTGAGTGCAACAACGCCCCCAAATTACACCATCCCGCACCCCCACATGGAACCCCCCCCCGCCTTCGGGCATCGAGACGGTCTTCGGTCTTCACCTGGCAGGTGAAACCTTCACCTGCCAGGTGAAGCCTTCACCTGCCAGGGGGCTTGACCTCCATGTAGAGGCTGGATGCCTGACCTCTCTATAGAGACTGGAGGCCTCTTAACAGAGGCTGGAGGCCTGGTATCTATGTAGAGGCTGGGGTCTGACCTCTCTATAGAGACTGGAGGCCTCTTAACAGAGGCTGGAGGCCTGGTATCTATGTAGAGGCTGGAGCACTGGCCTCTTAACGGAGGCTGGAGGCCTGGCCTCTAAAGAGAGACTGTAGGTATGGCCTCTAAACAGAGGACTGCCCTCTAAACTGAGGCTGGAGACCTGGTATCTATGTAGAGACTGGTTGACTGACCTCTTAACAGAGGCTGGAGGCCTGGTATCGATGTAGAGGCTGGGGTCTGACCTCTCTATAGAGACTGGAGGCCTCTTAACAGAGGCTGGAGGCCTGGTATCTATGTAGAGGCTGGAGCACTGGCCTCTTAACGGAGGCTGGAGGCCTGGCCTCTAAAGAGAGACTGTAGGTATGGCCTCTAAACAGAGGACTGCCCTCTAAACTGAGGCTGGAGACCTGGTATCTATGTAGAGACTGGTTGACTGACCTCTTAACAGAGGCTGGAGGCCTGGTATCGATGTAGAGGCTGGGGTCTGACCTCTCTATAGAGACTGGAGGCCTCTTAACAGAGGCTGGAGGCCTGGTATCTATGTAGAGGCTGGAGCACTGGCCTCTTAACGGAGGCTGGAGGCCTGGCCTCTAAAGAGAGACTGTAGGTATGGCCTCTAAACAGAGGACTGCCCTCTAAACTGAGGCTGGAGACCTGGTATCTATGTAGAGACTGGATGACTGACCTCTTAACAGAGGCTGGAGGCCTGGTATCGATGTAGAGGCTGGGGTCTGACCTCTCTATAGAGACTGGAGGCCTCTAAGCAGAGGCTGGAGGCCTGGTATCTATGTAGAGGCTGGAGCACTGGCCTCTTAACAGAGGCTGGAGGCCTGGCCTCTAAAGAGAGACTGTAGGTATGGCCTCTAAACAGAGGACTGCCCTCTAAACTGAGGCTGGAGACCTGGTATCTATGTAGAGACTGGATGACTGACCTCTTAACAGAGGCTGGAGGCCTGGTATCGATGTAGAGGCTGGGGTCTGACCTCTTAACAGAGGCTGGAGGCCTGGCCTCTAAAGAGAGACTGTAAAATGGTAAATGGTAAATGGTCTGCATTTATATAGCGCTTTATCTGTAACCAGTGGCCACCCAAAGCGCTTTACAATATTGCCACACAATCACCCATTCATACACACATTCATACACCGACAGCGGAGTCAGCCATGCAAGGCGACAGCCAGCTCGTCGGGAGCAGTTAGGGTTAGGTGCCTTGCTCAGGGACACCTCGACACACGCTAGGAGGAGCCGGGGATCGAACTAGCAACCTTGAGGTTACCAGCCAACTACCTACCTGAGCTAGTGCCGCCCCCTGTAGGTATGGCCTCTAAACAGAGGACTGACCTCTAAACTGAGGCTGGAGACCTGGTATCAACGTAGAGGCTGGGGGATTGGCCTCTAAACAAAGACTGGAGGCCTGACCTCAAAACAGAGGTTGGGGGCCTGACCTCTGAACGGAGGCTGGGGTCTAACCTCTAAACGGAGGCTGGGGGACTGACCTCTATAAACATCTCCCCCCCCCCCCCCCCAGAGCGAGGAGAAGAACCGGGGGCTCCAGGAGCGGCTGGACGACGCCAAGCAGAAGCTGCAGCAGACCCTCCAGAGAGCCGAAACCCTCCCCGAGATCGAGGCGCAGCTCGCCCAGCGGGTGGCTGCGCTCAACAAGGTCTGTGTGTGTGTGTGTGTGTTTTGCGTGTCTGTGTGTCTGTATGTTTATTTGTGCAGAGGTGTGTGTGTGTGTGCGTGTAAGGCGGCATGTGTGTTTTCGTGTGTCTTTGCATAGGTCTGTTTGTGACTGTATTTGCGTCTGTTTGCGTTTGCATTTTTGTTTGTGTTTGTGTGTGTTTTTGGAGTGTGTGTGTGTTTTTGCGCTTTTGCTTGTGCGTCTGTGTATGCCTCTGTGTTTGCTTCTGTGGTTGCGTGTTTGCGTCTCTGTTTGCGTGTGCACCTGTTTAAGTCTTGTGTGTGTGCACGTGTGTGCGTCTGCGTGTTTTGCGTCTTAGTGTGTGACAGTATGCCTGTGCAGGCCCTTGCTCATTTGCATGTAGCAGGGGAGCGCTCATGTGATACAGTTATGCCTAATGTGACATCTCAGTCACACCGGTGCCAAAACAATCACAGATGGCGCAATCAAATCAAACAGTGGGGCCGACCAACCACACGGCGCACACATCACACACATGATCACACACATCACACACATGATCACACACATCACACACCCAGCAGCCAGCTCCCACCAAGAATTTCATCGCCCATAAATACTTGATCTAATCACTGTAATTCCCATCCCGCCATTAATCAGAGCGGTAGCCAGGGTTAGTTATTATGCTGCGCTGTCGACTGCCTCACCTTGGGGGTCAACGGTTCGAGGCAAGTCCGGGCAAGATGGACGACTTCCGCGAAGAGGCGATGTTGACAGTGTGTTCACCGAGGGAAACTCACAGAAGCTTGCAGGACAGACGTAAAAATTGAGGAGGGAGGAGGGAGGAGGAAGTACCTCATTGTGAATGAGCTAATGTTGAATGGAAGACAGTGAAGTATAGGTAACAATATCATATATATATATGTATATCTAGATATCTCTCTGTCTGTCTGTATTTGTAAGGCTTTGATTTATGGTGCTTATTTGTTTGCATTTAAATTGGTTATGCATTAGAAGGTGAGATCCTCTAATGAAAGCAGTTGGCTCAGATTATGAAATGTATATCACTCTCTCACGCCGGAGGGAAAGTGTTAGGAGTTACCGTCGGCCTCAGGCTTACCTCACCTTGAACCCCGATCGTGACCTCTGACCTTGACCTCTGACCTTTTAGGCAGAGGAGCGCCATGGGAACTTTGAGGAGCGACTCCGACAGATGGAGGCGCAACTGGAGGAGAAGAACCAGGAGCTGCAGAGAGTGAGTCACGCTTACTCACACACGCAAACACACACACACACACACACACACACACACACACACACACACACACACACACACACACACACACACACACACACACACACACACACACACACACACACACACACACACACATGCCCACGCCCACACACACGCACACACTCTGATTTGGTCATGCCCCCGGTGCCCCTCTCTGGTCGTCTTTGAGTCCACACAATGAGGTGCTGATTTTCTAAGCCCGCTATCGGGGCTATGGTCCGTTTGTCTGATAGACATCGGGGTCCTCTTGTCTCCCAGTCAGGCAGAAGGCCGCTCATAGCTCTATACAATGTGCGTCACGCGTCTTAACCTGTTCTCCCTTTTCCCACACTCTCAATTCCGCTCTCGCTCTCTCTTTCTGTGTGTTTGTCTGTGTGTCTGTCTTTCTCTCTCTCTCGCTCTCTGTCTCTGTCTCTGTCTCTGTCTGTCTGTCTGTCTGTCTGTCTGTCTGTCTGTCTGTCTGTCTGTCTGTCTGTCTGTCTCTGTCTCTGTCTCTGTCTCTGTCTCTGTCTCTGTCTCTGTCTCTGTCTCTGTCTCAGGCGCGGCAGAGGGAGCGGATGAACGACGAGCACAACAAGCGTCTGTCCGACACGGTGGACAAGCTTCTGTCCGAATCCAACGAGCGGCTGCAGCTCCACCTCAAGGAGAGGATGGCCGCGCTGGAGGACAAGGTGACCCCGCCCACCGCACCGCTGACCACGCCCACACACACCACCCACCACACCTCGCTGACCACGCCCACACACACCACCCACCACACCGCTGACCACGCCCACAACACCACCCACCGCACCGCTGACCACGCCCACACACACCACCCACCACACCCTGCTGACCACACCCACATACACCACCCACCACACCCTGCTGACCACACCCACATACACCACCCACCACACCTCGCTGACCACGCCCACGCACACCACCCACCACACCCCGCTGACCACGCCCACAACACATCGCCCACAACACTGGCTGCTACACCCAGCTGACCACGCCCACTTACACCACCCGCTGCACCCAGCCTTCCACACCTACGTCCAAACATCTGTCCACGCACCTCCCCAACCATACCTCCGTCAATAGTGGGTCAAACGAGAAAAAAACATCAACAACATCAACGACATCTAATTGTAAAAAAGCATCACACCAAAGATTTTATCGTCATGGTTACCAACCCCCCTGTTGTGTTACAGAATGCTCTGTCAGAAGAACTGTCCAACATGAAGAAGCTGCAGGACGACCTGCTGGCCAACAAGGTGACCTCCCGACCCCCCCACTCCCCCGCTAAATGCTTCAGACGTTTTGTGCGTTTTGTGCGTTTTTTTGTGTGTGTTCGGTTTTTAGCCAATCGCTGAGTGTCTCTCCCCCCTCCCTCCTCCAGGACCAGTTGATAGCAGAGCTGGAGAGGATCCAGCTGGAACTGGACCAGCTGAGGGCCCGGCCCGGGGGTTCCTACTCCAGGTACGGCTCCGTGTCCCGGGACCCCCGCAGGTCGTCCCCACACCTCCCCACCCGGCCCTGGGGCCAGGCCTAGGGGCCCTGTCGGTACGGCGAGTGCCGAGGCACCGTGCAGGCAGCGAGGAGAACCAGAGCCAGGATCCAAACTGCTGCCATTACACCGACACTGGGTCCGGCGCGGCTCCTCACGCAGCCGCTACATGCTACACGTAGCCGCTAAACGCCACACGTAGCCGCTAAACGCCACACGTAGCCGCTAAACACCACACGTAGCCGCTAAACGCCACACGTAGCCGCTAAACGCAGCAGCTAGACGCTAAACGCAGTCTCTAAACGTCACACGTAGCCACTAAACGCTACACGCAGCAGCTAGAGGCTAAACGCAGCAGCTAGACGCTAAACGCAGTCTCTAAACGTCACACGTATCCGCTAAACGCTACAAGTAGCCGCTAGAGGCTAAACGCAGCAGCTAGACGCTAAACGCAGTCTCTAAACGTCACACGTATCCGCTAAACGCTACAAGTAGTCGCTAAACGCTACAAGTAGCCGCTAAACGCTACACGTAGTCCCTGTTGTTAGCGATGTGTTTAGCCTCACCTGCCAGACTAGTCAGACTAGTTGACTAGATGAGTCAACCGGCGCTAATTAGAAGTTACGAGCACTAACGGAACCCAAGAATGTGTTGCCCCAAACGATCGATCAGCTCACCTTGTGCACACACATACATGCACGCATTCACACACACACATGCACACGTACACCCATACACGCACACACGCACAACCTTGATCGTAACATCCTGTTTACGTGCAAGACGCACGCAACCTCACAGGTGCACGACCATACACGCACCCACACAACCTTACTCACAACGTCCCGTTCACGCACACACACAACCTTACTCACAACGTCCCGTTCACGCACACACACAACCTTACTCACAACGTCCCGTTCACGCACACACACAACCTTACTCACAACGTCCCGTTCACGCACACACGCGCACACCTAGACGCACACACATAACCTTAATCACACAATCGTGTTCATACACAAACCTATGTTACCCCCCCCCCCCCTCACTGACGCCCCTTCTGCCCCCGCCCCCTCTGCCCATCCCCCCACTGACCCCCCCTCTGCACCCCCCCCCCCGCCCGCTCTGCCCCCCCCCAGCCGCTCCCTCCCGGGCAGCGCCCTGGAGCTGAGGTTCGCCCACGGCGGGGGCTCTCTCCCGGTGGGCTTCACCACGCACATGGATCACTACGGCAACGTCCCCGGCGGCGCGGTGCGGAGGAGCCACCGGGCGCGCTGGAGCTCCGCCCGCGAGGACTCCACCAAGGTGAGACCCCCCCCACCCCCCCACACACACCCCACTCTCTCCCCAGGTAGAGACAGTCGCTCTCCCCGCAATGTAGGTGCGACCCCCCCCCCCCTTCCCACCTTACCCAGGTGAGACCCCCCCTCCCTCCCCAAACTCCCTCTCCCCCCAGCAAGGTGAGAGTGTAGAGCGGGTTGACTGGGATCCGGGAGGTTGCTGGTTCGATCCCCGGCTCCTCCTAGCTGAGCGAGACGCCTCACCCTAACTGCTCCCGTCGCCTTGCGTGGCTGACGGAGCCGTCGGTGTGTGAATGAGTGCATGAGTGATTGTCGGTCGTTAAAAGGACTAAAGCGTCTGCTAAATGCTCGTAACGTAAAGGTAAACGTAGATGTAAATCTAGTCCCCCACAGCGCTGCTTCGGGTTCCTGCTCTGTCCTCCGCCAGCTGGGGGTAACTGCACGCTGCTCTAAATTGCCGCTAATATCATTAGTCTGTGAGTGAGTGAGTGTGTGTGTGTGTGTGCGTGTGAGTGCATTCGTGTGTGTGTTTGTGTGCATGCGTGTTTGTCTGTGCGTATTTGTACATGTGTTTGTGCGTGTGTGTGTGCGTGTGTGTGCGTGCGTGCGTGTAATGACCATTCAGCAGTCCTCCTGCCCTAGGCCCATAATCAGCTCCAGCCCCCCCCCCCCCCCCCCCCGCCCCCCCTCCCCCAATCCCGTCTGTGAAAGGATGAATGGGTGACGGAGAAACGGGTGGATGCATGAACGGTTAAGATGGACAGATGAAGGACGGAGGGATGACTCATAAACAGACCCTCTGGCTCTAACCTTCCTCTTTCTTCCTCCCCTGCTCCCAGTACGCGGACTGGGACGGCGGGGCGCTGATGGCGTCCGGGTTCGACCCGGGCCTGGAGGTGGCGTGCTCGGACGACGACGACGACGACCGCGACAACCTGTTCGGCTCGGAGCTGCTGTCGCCCAGCGGACAGACGGACGTGCAGACACTGGCCATCATGCTGCAGGAGCAGCTGGAGGCTATCAACAAGGAGATCAAGTAAAGCCCCACACCACATGAGACGCACGCACGCACGCACACACACACACACACACACGTCTCACACACACACACACACACACGACACACACACACACACACACACACACACACGACACACACACACACACACACCACACACACACACACACACACACACACACACACACACACACACACACACACACACACACACATGACACACACACACACACACACACACACACACTCGGGTTGGCCGGTAACCGGAAGGTTGCTAGTTCGATCCCCGGCTCGAAGTGTCGAGGTGTCCCTGAGCGAGACCCCTCACCCTCACTGCTCCCGACGAGCTGGCTGTCGCCTTGCGTGGCTGACTCCGCCGTCGGTGTGTGAATGTGTGCGTGAACGGGTGAATGTTGGGCGATATTGTAAAGCGCTCCGAGTGGCCACTGGCTAAAACAGCGCCGTATAAATGCAGTCCATTTACCATGAAGACCAGAGGCTTCTTACTGGCAGAGGAGGACCCCAAAGGAGGGTCCGCTGGCACGTGGAGAACAGGGAGGGAGAAGATTCAACGTTTTAATGGAGGAGATTTAAAAGGCCAACCAGGTCCCGGAGAGGCTCTGTAAATCCGGTTTGCGGGTTGCAACCGGACCCTCCCATAAATCCTGAGGATCTGGTCGACCACGCTAGTCAAACGTTCTCATTTATGAGCCAGAAGGCCATAAAAAGGACCGACCTGGGCCGTTATTACAGATACACTTTGTTTGACAATGGCCACACTAAAGGGGGGTTTGGACAAATCCAGCCTGGAAAAGATCTGTGTCCTCAAGAGCCTTCCAGGCGTTTGAGATGCCTTTGCGTGCGTGTGCTCGTGGAAAATGTACTCACAAGTCGTTGTGAATGTGCGGACGCTGCAGCGAGGCAGAGACACATGGCCGCCAAGGAGAACGAGAGCCTTGGGTTAGTGCCGGTGACGTCTCATCAATGTGAAAAGAGGAAAATGTTTATCTAATTCAACCGCACAAATCCGTTTGTAGCCAAAGCTTCAAGGCAGTCGCAGGAATCCAAGAGTAAACACTGTTGTTGTTGTTTCTGCCTGTCTGTTGTTTGCTCTGAGATGTCTTTTGAGTGACCCCCACCCCCCCCCTGGGGCCCGTGATCTGCCCTGAAGAGGCTAAACAAGCAGGGTTGATGAGAGGGTGATGAGAGAGGAGGGTTCACTCACGGTTGAGCTGATGAACTGAGTGCAGGGAGGCGCGGGTTAAAGAGATTAGCTCCGCTGTGATCTGCCGCGCCTCTCTCTGAACCGGGCGTGACGCCCGCCGGCACTTCACTCTCTCCACCTTTCACCCTCTCGCCCTCTCACCCTCTCCCTTGTCCACTTAAGCCTCTCAAGCTTAGCCACTATAAGTTTAGACAAAATCCCCTCAAAACCTCCCCCCTCTCCCCGCTTCTCCCTCGCTCCCCTTTCACTGCTCCTCTGCTTATCGTCTCTGTTCTCCTCTTCCTCCTTCCTCCTCCTCCTTATCGGTGCTCCCAAAGTATTGTGCTGAGTGATCTCCTGCAGTCTTATTGTCTTCGGGGCAGAGCCTAATAAAGAAA
Organism: Gadus macrocephalus; assembly: GCF_031168955.1. Classification (NCBI taxonomy): domain Eukaryota; kingdom Metazoa; phylum Chordata; class Actinopteri; order Gadiformes; family Gadidae; genus Gadus; species Gadus macrocephalus. The sequence goes on from NC_082383.1 coordinate 2,895,436, forward strand.
GCCTGTCCAATCAAAGGCCTCAACATGGGTCCACCAGAGGAACTCATTAAAGAGAGGACGAGAGCGAGTCCTCTGGGTGTTCTGTTGAAGACTGAAGTGTGTTCAGCAGACCGCTGGTTCCCTGCAGAGGTCTGCTGAACACCTGCTTCTCTCTGATCACTGATTGGCTGTCACTGACTGAATGTGGTTCATCTGGTTGTGTCCCGGCGGTTTTGTGGTTTGTTATGGTGAATTAATTTCCCCCTCAGGGAGCAGTAAAGTTGATCTGATATATCCTCCTTCTCCTCCACCACCACCACCACCACCTCATCCTCCTCCTTGCCTCCTCTACCCCAAAATCTCCTCCTCCTCCACCACCACGACCTCCACCCAAACACCTCCTCCTCCCTCTCCTCCTCTTCCACCATCTCCTCCACCTCCAACCAAACAACACAACCTCCTCCTCCTCCTCCTCCTCCTCCTCCTCCTCCTCCTCCTCCTCCTCCTCCTCCTCCTCCCCCCATCACCTCCTCCTTCTTCAACCAAACGTCACCTCCTCCTCCTTCTCCTCCTCCTCATCCTCCTTCTCCTCCAGGCTGATCCAGGAGGAGAAGGAGAACACGGAGATTCGGGCGGAGGAGATCGAGAGCCGGGTGGTTGCCATGGATGACCCCCTCATGCCCCCCTCCTCTCTGGGGAGGGACAGCACCGGGCGGAGCTACATCCCCTCCTCCATCACCTCCTCCACCCTGGCCTCCCCCTCACCCCCCAGCTCCGGCCACACCACCCCCCACCTGCCCCACTCCCCCGCCCGGGAGAACGACCGACAGGTAACACCTGGGTCTGTGTGTCTGTGTGTGTGTGTGTGTGTGTGTGTGTGTGTGTGTGTGTGTGTGTGTGTGTGTGTGTGTGTGTGTGTGTGTGTGTGTGTGTGTGTGTGTGTGTGTGTGTGTGTGTGTGTGTGTGTGTATCGGTGTGCGTGAGTGCGTGCGTGCGTGGGTGCATATTTCACTGTTTTGCATGTTTCATTAGATCCGTTAAAGCGGTGATATCATGCCACCAGGTGTGAGTGTGATCACCCATTACAAGCCTTTGGAAAATCTGCCCTTTGCCCTATCCAGCATACAGCTAGGTGGACACGCCCACTGGTGATGTCACTTAAACATAGGGAAATGCAGATTTTCAAGCGTCTTGTAATGGCTGATCACACTCACACCTGGTGTCGTGATATCACCCCTTTAACAAACATTCATGACCACTTTAAAGACTTTCTTATCTGATTTTAACGTGTGGAGTTCTTTGCTTGGGAGTAAACAAGCCATCATGATGCTGTAATGGAGTAGAAGCTAATTTAGAAAACTAAATTAAAGTTTCAGGGAATCATTATTTATTATTATTTATTTATTTGATTTAACCGGGACTGCGTGCCTTTTACATTTTATGCACCATACCAGTTCATAGCTTGGGGCTAAATAGCATCTGCAGTCCCTTCAAAGGCGGGTCAAATCAAAGAACGCACAATCACAAACAGCACACACAGTAAAGACTTAATACAAAGATACACAAAACAGAACACACAAGTCACGCAACGCCACACCAAAACCAGATCACATACCACGAAGAGCAGGGACGTCTGCTGAAATAACAACAACAGCGATGTCATGTTACATGTTTTCATCGGTTGCCAATACGAGAACCGGATCCCAAACCGGGTTGGCCGAGCAGTTAGGAGAAGGCATCTGAGTCAACATGGCAAGAGTTATTGTCGCATCGTCAATAACAGTGGTGCCATCACGTTTTCCACCGCTCATGGGATGCTGACTGACGCCAGGCGAACGGCGCCTGAGGGAATACCGCCTCATTTGGCAGGTCCTGATTCCAACGAACCGGAAAGAAAAAGAAACAAACAGCGAGGAGCTGTCACTCAAGTGTACTACCAGCAAAATTGTTTCAAGATTATTATTGATTTACTTTGTACTCAATAACTTTAATTATTTGAACGGCCTCAAGGCTTCCAACAGCCTCTTGGTGGTTCATTAGACACTAGCATGTAGTTCCTCAAACGGCTCATAGGTGGTTCACGGTAGAGACTAGCATGTAGTTCCTCAAACGGCTCATAGGTGGTTCACGGTAGAGACTAGCATGTAGTTCCTCTAACGGCCTATAGGTGGTTCACGGTAGAGACTAGCATGTAGTTCCTCAAACGGCTCATAGGTGGTTCACGGTAGAGACTAGCATGTAGTTCCTCAAACGGCTCATAGGTGGTTCACGGTAGAGACTAGCATGTAGTTCCTCTAACGGCCTATAGGTGGTTCACGGTAGAGACTAGCATGTAGTTCCTCTAACGGCCTATAGGTGGTTCACGGTAGAGACTAGCATGTAGTTCCTCTAACGGCCTATAGGTGGTTCACGGTAGAGACTAGCATGTAGTTCCTCTAACGGCCTATAGGTGGTTCACGGTAGAGACTAGCATGTAGTTCCTCTAACGGCCTATAGGTGGTTCACGGTAGAGACTAGCATGTAGTTCCTCTAACGGCCTATAGGTGGTTCATGGTAGAGACTAGCATGTAGGTCTTCTAGCCGGCGTTGAGGTGGTTTAATGTAGTGAGTATCAGCCTTTAACATTCTTAGTCAACAGGAAGAAAAAGTGATTTAATTCTCATAATGGCAAGGCATACATCTTTTTCTTCATTCGGTTAGGACCACACTGGCCGTTTCAGATCATATTTCAGTGTTCATATTATGTCTTTTTTCCGAGGTCCTGTTGGATAATAATATTTCAATAAAAATAATTGTTTGACTTAGCCCTAGATTATCGGAAGTCGACCATTCTAGCCTGGCCCCCAATTTGCCAAATATGGCCTGTTTCCTCCTCACCCCCCCCCCCCCCCCCCCCCCCGCTTCAGAACCAGGGCGATGAGCGCTCCCTGGCCCTGCTGGACTCCACCCCTCCCGCCACGCCCCGGGCCCTCCGATTGGACAGGATGACCCTCACCCACCCGGGGGCCCTGCTCGACGACCCCCGCGAGTTCCGCAGGTACGGCCCGCCCAGCCCGTTGTCACGGCAACCCACCGACCAATGGGAACGACTCGTGTTGTTTATTGAACTGAGGCAACGAAAC